>NW_026654022.1:0-10086 GCF_009828535.3 Hylobates moloch | reverse complement strand
ACACATGTATATACGTATATACATATACACACATGTATATACGTATATACATATATGTATGCATCATGTAGAAATACATATACATGTGTATACTTATATGTATGTATTGAAATTACATACATATACAAATATGTATATATGTATGTATATGTATGTGTGTGTGTGTGTGTGTGTGTATATATATATATATACATATATATGTATATATACTGTGCTTGTTTTGAAAATAAGCCAAACTACTTGTATCCATTTGCATTGCATTAAGGTCTTTTTGGTTGTTGTGTAATAGTTATATTGGCAGCTACTTACCACATTGTGTTTTCATAGGATCTTAAACTGCAGGTAGGAAACTAAAATTCCAGGTCTACCAGCCTATAAGAATAATTACAAAATCGTTACTACATGCCTTCATCCCTTTTCTCGCTAGTTGCATGAATAGACTTCTTTTAGAATCTAAAATTAGCACCAATAGAGGTTGTTTCTGGTTGATTGGTCTCCCCCAGATGTACTTTGTGTTACAAAATAATGTGATTGGGAGGCCAGCACATAACATGCACTATCTTTCTCAGTGTTAATGTGAGGGAAAGCTTTATTTTGTATTTAGGCATATAGAGGAATTGTCACCCTCCCTTACGATAAACATTAGCATACCCTGTGTGTCTTTACATTGCACAGAGAACCTTGGACTCAGCAAACTCTCTTCTGTTATGATGCCAACCCACCATGTTTATGTCCTGTGAGTCCACAGATCTCTAAAGGCATCAGTCATCCAAGGCAGAGGGTGAAAAGGTGATGCTGAGGAGGCCCCTGATTGTCAGCGGTCTACCTCTGCTTTCACTAAAGAGCCACTCACTAAGTTTCTCGTGATGAGATTATTCAGTGGAGAAAGACGGAGAATCCCCCTCAACCAGTTAACAACAAATCTTGCTTCTGATGATGCCCAGCACTTTTGATACCCCTCAAAGAGAAATTGTTACCATATAACAATGGTACTTTTTTTTTTTTTTGAGACAGTGTCTGACTCTGTCACCCAGCCTGGAGTGCAGTGGCATGATCATGGCTCAGTGCAGCCTCCCCAGCTCAGCAATCCTCCCACCTCAGCCTCCGAAGTCCCTGGGACCACAGGTGCATGCCACCATGCCAAGCTAACTTTTATATTTTTAGTAGAGACAGGGTCTCACTATTTTGCTTAGGCTGGTCTGGAACTCCTGAGCTCAAGCAATCCTGTCTCAGTCTCCCAAAGTGCTGGGATTATAAGCATGAGCCACTGTGCCCAGCCAATGGTACCTGTTCTAAACAAGGAAGATGCTCCATGGTTCGGTTTACTAGCCTCTTCTCTCTCTACCTATACTTGTTCTCTGGGCCAACTCATTCTGGAGATGGTTTAGATATAATTGTAGATATAACTAAATAAATTAATAAATAACACTGAGCTTCCACTTTTGGAAAGATGGAATGGACTTACTTTATTCTTCTCTACAAGTACAACTAAAAACCCTAGACATATCTATTAAAAAAAATACAAATAAACAACATGAGAAGGCTGTGAAAAGTGGAGAGAAGGTAGACTGTCCAAGAACCACAGGACCCAAGAAACAACATGGTTTTCAGTCTCCTGGGTTTTATTGTTGCTTCATTGATCCCAGATTTGGAGCTGAAGAAGTAAGCAGCAGCCCACACCTGCTTCTGTGGCAAGATTTCATTCACTCTCAGATGCTCATGTTACAATTCACCACTTCCTGGGCCTCTTTCTTGTCAGGAGCAGCTTACTTTTAATAGGAAAGAAAGAGCAAATCCATGCTCCGCAAATCTCAGTGACAACTGACTATTACTCTTGAAGATGCAGGCTTTTCTTATATTTGGGTGATAAATGCAGCTCCAAAAGCAATTTAATATCCCTGAACTTGAGATTCACAGATGGGATAAGAGGGTGGGAGGTATGGAAGCTTCTATGCTCACAGGTTTTTTTTTATTTACTATATGTCATAAACCACAAATGCAGAGTGGAGAAGTGTATATTGCTGTGCTGTTATATGTGTGCCTTGATATGCATGTGTGTGTAATTGTTTGCAGAGCTCAGTGATTAGGATGGAACTCTGGAGTTCGATTCCCTGGGTGCAAATCTCAGTTGTATCACTGTCTTAGTCTGTTTTGTGTTGCTACAAAAGAATACCTGAGACTCTGTAATTTATTTTAAAAGTACATTTTTTCAGCTCATGGTTCTGCAGGCTGGGTCATTCAAGGGCATGGCCCTGGCTCTGGTGAGGGCTTTCTTGCTGCCTCACAGCTTGGTACAGAAGAGGGTCAAAGGTGAAGCAGGCCACCTGGCTTTATAACAACTCTTTCTCCTGGGAACTAGTCCACTCCCACAATAACTAATCCAGACTCAAAAGAGCTGGGACTCACCACTGGGAGGACAGCACCACTGCATTCATGCGGGATCTGCCCTCATAACCCAAACACTTCCCATCACCCTGTGTTGCAACCCTTACCACCATTGCACCCTTCCCTGCACAGGTCTGTTCCCAGTGCATTTGGCATATACTCTTGAATGGCATCAATACAGACTATGAAGTGATATATTATAGATGTACATGTTCAAAATTTACAAAACTCTATTCTGCCATGTACTGATGCTTGTTTATCCACCAGCTGTCTGAGAGAGGTGGGAAAACAGCCTTGATTTGTGGTGTTCGTCAATTTCTTTGGTGTAAATTCTCCCACAATGGATCATTTTACGTTGCTAATGCTTTACACTTTACTCAGAAATTTAACAATCTGTTCCTTTGAGCAAACACTGGTGGCGTTAGCACACAACTGATGTTTTTGCAGTAGAGGTCTTGTGCTTCTCTATTTTTTCCCACCAGGGACGGTGCTTTTAAGAGCACTCCTGATGGTCTCAGCTCCTTCACTGACTACTTCTGACATTTCAACTGAGGAGAGGGCTGTCTCAATGACCTACTCCCATCCAACAACCTCAGGGTTAGGATTTGTTTGTGTCCATTGCCCTTCATAAATTTTATAGTCAATGTTGAGTTCGGGTTATTTTACGGGTAGTTTTTGTGCACAGAAAAAACTGTTTGAGACTGTGTGTTCATTAAAATTACTTCATTAAAGTAAAGCAATCAGGATTTAAGTTATATTTAAACATTTGATTTTGACTTAAAAGTCTTATTACTCTGTTTACAAAGCTATTGATAAACATACACATTCTATATAAAAATGTTAAGAAGGGTTTAAATAATTTGATTGCATATCTTTTTTTTTTTTTCAAAACGGAGTCTTGCTCTGTTGCCCAGGCTAGAGTGCAATGACACGATCTCAGCTCACTGCAACCTCTGCCTCCCAGGTTCAAGTGATTCTCCTCCCTCAGCTTCCTGAGTAACTGGGATTACAGGCATGAGCCACCACACCCGGCTAATTTTTGTGTTTTTAGTAGAGAGAGGATTTCACCATGTTGGCCAGGCTGGTCTTGAACCCCTGACCTCAAGTGATCCACCTGCCTTGGCCTCCCAAAGTGCTGGGATTACAGGCATAAGCCACTGTGCCTGGCCATATCTTTAAATATTTTAACAATTTTTTAAAATTTCATGTATGTAACTCTCATGTTAAGCAGTTCATATGCCTTATTTGAAAACTATCCCAAGTAATTTAATAATCTCAGCTAATAGAGCATATTAAACTCCTAAATATAGAAACCTCAATTTCTCATAATTAATTAAATGGTTTTTAAACATATATTTTCAAATTAAAAGGCACACATTCTTTTTTTGTTGTTGTTTTTGTTTTTGAGACGGAGTCTTGCTTTGTCACCCAGGCTGGAGTGCAGTGGTGCAATCTCGGCTCACTGCAACCTCCGCCTCCCGGGTTCACGCCATTCTCCTGCCTCAGCCTCCCAGGTAGCTGGGACTACAGGCGCCCGCTACCATGCCCGGCTAATTCTTTTGTATTTTTTAGCAGAGACGGGTTTCACCATGTTAGCCAGGATGGTCTCGATCTCCTGACCTCATGATCTGCCCGCCTCGGCCTCCCAAAGTGCTGGGATTGCAGGCTTGAGCCACTGCGCCCGGCCAAAAGGCACACATTCTAAAATTTATTTTTTAATTCCCAGTTAATTTGGCATTGGAAGACAAATCTGTCATATAATATGTGAAATTACCTTAATTATTGCATTTCACAATCCCACTACTATCAAATTATTCCTAAACATAACACAAAAATATTCTTAAAAATTAAATGATTTATAAATTAACATTAATAAATGTAGTATTAATAAAATCATTGTAGGATTTCAAGACCCATTAAGAAAATTATATCATGTTCAACAAATTGCAGTTATAATTCTAGGCAAATTTGTTTGTTGAGAAGAGATTTTTGGCTAGCAGTGGATTTGGAGATACAAGAAACGTGGCTGTTTTCACCAAATATGCCTATGCAGCATTTTTCTAGTTTCTATATTAGGGAGATACTAAGTCCATTCTCTTCCTATGAAGTAAGCTTCCTACCCATGCTCCTCACATATAAGTCACATATTAGCTAATTTTAGCAACCACTCACATTGCTTCTAAACTGATAATATTCAGATTGTTTTTACTACTCGAGTCTCTCCTATCATGGGCTGGCTTTTCTTCTACCTTCCCTGCCTGGCTGTGCCACTTCTTTTGCGGGATCTGAACAGCATAGGATTGAGGTCTTTTTTTTTTTTTTTTGAGATGGAGTCTCGCTCTGTCGCCCAGGCTGGAGTGCAGTGGCGCGATCTCGGCTCACTGCAAGTTCCGCCTCTCGGGTTCCCACCATTCTCCTGCCTCAGCCTCCCGAGTAGCTGGGACTACAGGCGCCCGCCACCACATCCGGCTAATTTTTTGTATTTTTAGTAGAGACAGAGTTTCACCGTGTTAGCCAGGATGGTCTCAATCTCCTGACCTCGTGATCAGCCCACCTCGGCCTCCCAAAGTTCTGGGATTACAGGCGTGAGCCACCACACCCGGCCCAGATTGAGGTTTTTATATTCCCCGTGTTTCTATTTGTTGCTGTATTCTTGGTGTGAGTCACTGTGGTGACAGCAGCATCCAGGACTTTGATGCCCACCTGTTAGCCACCTGAAGCTGCCCTCCCTAAGAACAGAAACATCCTCCTTGTTGAAAATGAAATGGACACTGTTTAGTCTCGCATTGACTCTGTTGTTGATTGTCTCTACTTGAAAGTAGGATCTATTGCAGTGCATTCTCCTGGTTTTCATTCATTCTTTTCTGAATATACACCTTGCACATGTGTGGTGTTTATTGTACCTGTGTGGGGTTTTATTACTTTATTATCATTTTTTCTTTAAAGTTCAGTCTCCATAGAGACTGTCAAAGATTGCCAGTGTTGACTCTATTTCAAGTCATCATGACTGAGTATTGGGAAAAATTTTCTGCAATAATTATACCTCAAATAGGGAGGGATAGCATTAGGAGATATACCTAATGTTAAATGACAAGTTAATAATGGGTGCAGCACACCAACATGGCACATGTATACATATGTAACTTACCTGCACGTTGTGCACATGTACCCTAAAACTTAAAGTGTAAAAAAAATTACACCTCAGATAAACCTCATTGGCTACGGTACTGCCACTGTGCAAAGCTTGTATGAGTTTTAAAAAAATGTTCAAATGGGCATTTTAGAGCATAAAGAGGAAGGCCACAATAATTTCTACCTGACTTAATTTGGTATATTTAGATATTTAAAGGACGAAATTTTAAAACCATTTTAAAATTTAAACATTCAGTATAATTCCACAAATTTCATTTAACAAAGTGAATGACCTTAAAAAACTAGACTAGCCAAGGATGTCTATGATTAATAGATATTAAACAATAGATTGAGTACCCGAAACTTCTCATAAGTTCTTGTTGTTGAATTTGTACCATGGGAATCTTGCTCTTGATGGAGGAAGAGGCACAAGGGCACAGATAAAGATGCTTCACCTCCTCCCTGTTCTTCTGAATCCATCTACTTTCCTTTGGTGATCCCAAACAATCCTTATCTTTGTAATGATGAGTGTCAAATAACTACTCTCAGGCTTAACTTATCCCTCTTTGTAAATGTATGTCACCAGATACATCCTAGACATCTCCATTTGAATATATGTAGGTGACTCGAACTTTACAAAAACACCAAAGGTCTCATCACTTTCCTCCTGAATTTGCTTCTATTATGTGTCTTTGTCTTGGACAGAAGTATAACCCACCATTCACCTTCCACCCCAGTGAGAGTTCTGAAGTCATCCTTTTTTCTTTCCAACTCTGAAGCTAGTCAATCAAGGCATGCCTACCACTCTCCAGAACATTTCTCCAATTGATCCTATTTATTCCCCTGTCAGCAAAACTATCCCATTTTTCTCCTTAATCAGCTCTTCCTCAACTAGAGGAATAAACACACAACACTTCGACTTGCCTCAAATATTGTCTCATTACCATTCATTCTCCATAGTGCAGCCACAATGCTCTTACAAAACATCCATCAGTGCATTTCACTCTCTTTGTTGAGTATCCCGCTATTGTGACAAAACATCCCAGAGTCTAAATATGTTAGCCAAGGGTCTCCATACAGGTAGTTAGGGCAATGTAAGGCTTAAGAATGCAACCTTCAGTTGCTGAGGTCCTACTTCCAGGATTTCTGACTTAGTTGGTCTGGAAGGGGCTGAAGCACATATATACTCTTTTATATAGTAGTAATGAACAGTCAGGTTCAGAAAATTAAACAAGTGTCAGGCTGCTTGGATATGATGATAATATTTAGCTGGATGTATTCTAACACTTAGCACGTTTCACAGCTGTGTGAAATTACCTATATCCCTGTTTCTTCAATTGAATGGGCATGTAATAACTGTACCTTCATTGTATAATTTCTTTGCAAATAGAATGAATCCCAAGCCCTGAAACCTAGTAAGTGCTAATTAAGTGAAAACCAGTGATATTATTTATACAACTTTATTTGCAGTTACCGTGTTATATTTTATGTGCCAGAAACTTGTAGTTTCACACAGAATGTTATTTCTTCCTCATTCTATTAATTGTGTCTGGGATTAGAAACTCTGGATTTATGTATTAGCGTTCTCCAGAGGGACAGAACTAATAGGATACATGTTTATAAAAAAGGGAGCTTATTAGGGAGAATTGGCTAACATGATCACAAGGCCAAGTCCCATGACAGGTTGCCTGTAGGCTCAGAAAGAAGGAAGCCAGTAGTGGCTCAGTCCCAGTGCAAAACCCTCAAAAGCAAGGAAGCCAACAGTGCAGCTTTCAGTCTGTGGTGGAAGGCCCGAAGAGCCCCCGGCAAACCACTGGTATAAGTCCAAGAACACAAAGGCTGAAGAACCTGGAGTCTGATGTCCAAGAGCAGAAGGAGCGGAAGGAAGCATCCAGCATGGGAGAAAGACGAAAGCCAGAAAACCCAGCAAGCAACGTCCTCCCATCTTCTTCCTCCTGCTTTGTTCCAGCTGTGCAGCATGGATGGTGCCCACTCACATTGAGGGAGGGTCTTCCTCTCCCAGTCCACTGATTCAAATGTCAGTCTCCTCTGGCAAGACACACCCAGGCACTTTACCAGCCATCCAGGCATCCTTCAATCCAACTAAGTTGACACCTAATATTCAATCATCACAGCTTCCTTCCTTTCACTTATCAATCATCTCCCTCCCAATCTGTACCCGGGATCCTTCCTTATGTCTATCCTGACTGAATTTTGTGGCTGATATTGATCTTTCCACACAGCTTAATAATGATATGTCTAGATGTGTATTTGTCTCTCTAAAATGTTAGCGTATTTACAATTAAAAAGTAAATACAGGATTGTGCCTTATGCATGTCTGTGTCTCCATCCCTTACCTATGGTAATGTAAGATGCAAAATACACACTCATTAACTCTTATGATGTTCCTGGGCTCTTAAATGAAACCATGTAAGTCAATATGTCACTTTACCAGAGGATAAAACAGGCTTAAAATGGTGTACATATTATATCATTACTGTTCATTAGAAATAGGACCAGAGAAGAAAGCTGTGTTTCAGAATAAAATCTCTCATAAAATATTAACTATAAATAATTGGTAAACTAAGTCAATAAATAAATCAGGAGAACAAAAGCAATAAACAGTTGCACAATTTACAAAAATGGTTCTGTGTGTATAATGACAGCAGAATTCAGAACTAATTCGACAAAGCAGATGAGGCTCTTTTAAAAAGTGATCAGTCATTATGCCAACTAGTATTTAAATCCCAGCTACTCAGAATTTTGTGATGAAATTTTTAAGAAAAAAGAATATGTTTTGCCTCAAAGTAGGCAAAATAATAATTTGAAAGAAAACTTTTTATTCTAGGTCTCACCAAAAGAGAAATAAAAGAAGAAAAGAATCTTGCAAAGTTGATTTTAGCCTGACTTTGAGGAGTTCCCTATTTTGTAGATACTTAAGCAAAAAAAATAAATAAATACTAAAAGAAAGAAGGGAAGTAGGAAATGCTATTGGAAATTTATCAAGACCCTGCTTTAATACAACTGGCAAATGAGCAAAGATAAACCAACATTTTAGGCATTTTTTAGTATAGCATAGCATCTTATGTGACAAAACCCATATCCAATCCTTATTAGCCATGTGGCCTTGGGCAACTTTCCTAGAGGTTATAAATTTTAAAATTCTTTTTTAAAATGGTGATGGTAATAACTATTTTCTAAGGTTGATAGGAAAACAAATTAGATACTATTTAGGAAAAAAAAAACTTTGCCAAGTCCATGACATATGGAGAGAACTGAATCAACCTTTTTCAAATGAAAGCTCACATATACCTGAAAACTGTATTCATGGATCAAACTTTCTTCTTTATAACTGGTGTCATAATAGCTATTTCTGTGCCGTCAGCTTCTTTAATATTGGGATTGATATCTGAATAAATGTGAATGACAATTTTTTGATCAAAAAAGGATGATTACATAATCTATGATTAAATCATACTAAATATTTAAAAGCACTTATCTCCCCAATGGGTAGCTTCCTACATTATGAATGAAAAGGATTTCTCTTTTTCTGACTCACAGTGTTTTAAAGCTGAACCTTCACAAAACCAAGGTATTTTTACATGTGACTTTGTACCCACACAAATATTCCTCCAAGTGTTAAATGGAGTATTAAGATTAGAAATACACAATTCCAATTATTGAAATTTTCATTTCTCTTTCCCTATATCCAAGCTTAAAGGTTATAGTTTTAAAATAGACAGTGAGAGGAACTGCCTTCCCCTAGTAGACACAGGGAATGTATCACCTTTAAAGTCTGTGCTGCTAAGATTAGAAATAGGCGTGGACAAATCTAAACAAAGTGCTGCTGTCTGCATATTGCTTCAGATCAGCTGTCGAAGATTTTTGTTTGTTGCATTTTGTTTGTGCTTGAAGGTCCACAGTCCCTTTGAGTAACCGGCTCCTAAGGCTGTGGCTGACACGCTCAGGTTGTGAAAGTTGGTGGAAAACTGAAGCAGTGTTAGAATGACTGATGAGGAGGCTGTTGTATTTAAGGATGATTTGCATTTCTCTGATAGCCAGTGATGATGAGGATTTTTTCATGTGTTTTTTGGCTGCATAAATGTCTTCTTTTGAGAAGTGTCTGTTCATGTCCTTCGCCCACTTTTTGATGGGGTTGTTTGTTTTTTTCTTGTAAATTTGTTTGAGTTCATTGTAGATTCTGGATATTAGCCCTTTGTCAGATGAGTAGGTTGTAAAAATTTTCTCCCATTCTGTAGGTTGCCTGTTCACTCTGATGGTAGTTTCTTTTGCTGTGCAGAAGCTCTTTAATTAGATCCCATTTGTCAATTTTGGCTTTTGTTGCCATTGCTTTTGGTGTTTTAGACATGAAGTCCTTGCCCACACCTATGTCCTGAATGGTATTGCCTAGGTTTTCTTGTAGGATTTTAATGGTTTTAGGTCTAACATTTAAGTCTTTAATCCATCTTGAATTAATTTTTGTATAAGGTGTAAGGAAGGGATCCAGTTTCAGCTTTCTACATATGGCTAGCCAGTTTTCCCAGCACCATTTATTAAATAGGGAATCCT
>NW_026654021.1:0-10087 GCF_009828535.3 Hylobates moloch | reverse complement strand
TTTTTTCCAATTCTGTGAAGAAAGTCATTGGTAGCTTGATGGGGATGGCATTGAATCTATAAACTACCTTGGGCAGTATGGCCATTTTCACGATATTGATTCTTCCTACCATGAGCATGGAATGTTCTTCCATTTATTTGTATCCTCTTTTATTTCATTGAGCAGTAGTTTGTAGTTCTTCTTGAAGAGGTCCTTCACATCCCTTGTAAATTTGATTCCTAGGTATTTTATTCTCTTTGAAGCAATTGTGAATGGGAGTTCACTCATGATTTGGCTCTCTGTTTGTCTGTGATTGGTGTACAAGAATGCTTGTGATTTTTGTACATTGATTTTGTATCCTGAGACTTTGCTGAAGTTGCCTATCAGCTTAAGGAGATTTTGGGCTGAGACGATGGGGTTTTCTAGATATACAATCATGTCATCTGCAAACAGGGACAATTTGACTTCCTCTTTTCCTAATTGAATACCCTTTATTTCCTTCTCCTGCCTGATTGCCCTGGCCAGAACTTCCAACACTGTGTTGAATAGCAGTGGTTAGAGAGGGCATCCCTGTCTTGTGCCAGTTTCCAAAGGGAATGCTTCCAGTTTTTGCCCATTCAGTATGATATTGGCTGTGGGTTTGTCATAGATAGCTCTTATGATTTTGAGATACATCCCATCAATACCTAATTTATTGAGAGTTTTTAGCATGAAGGTTGTTGAATTTTGTCAAAGGTCTTTTCTGCATCTATTGAGATAATCATGTGGTTTTTGTCTTTGGTTCTGTTTATATGCTGGATTATGTTTATTGATTTTCGTATGTTGAACCAGCCTTGCATCCCAGGGATGAAGCCCACTTGATCATAGTGGATAAGCTGTTTGATGTGCTGCTGGATTCCGTTTGCCGGTATTTTATTGAGGATTTTTGCATCAATGTTCATCAAGGATATTGGTCTAAAATTCTCTTTTTTTGTTGTGTCTCTGCCAGGCTTTGGTATCAGGACGATGCTGGCCTCATAAAATGAGTTAGGGGGGATTCCCTCTTTTTCTATTGATTGGAATAGTTTCAGAAGGAATGGTACCAGCTCCTCCTTGTACCTCTGGTAGAATTCGGCTGTGAATGCATCTGGTCCTGGACTTTTTTTGGTTGGTAAGCTATTAATTATTGCCTCAATTTCAGAGCCTGTTATTGGTCTATTCAGAGATTCAACTTCTTCCTGGTTTAGTCTTGGGAGGGTGTATGTGTCGAGGAATTTATCCATTTCTTCTAGATTTTCTAGTTTATTTGCATAGAGGTGTTCATAGTATTCTCTGATGGTAGTTTGTATTTCTGTGGGATCGGTGGTGATATCCCCTTTGTTATTTTTTATTGCGTCTATTTGATTCTTCTCTCTTTTCTTCTTTATTAGTCTTGCTAGCAGTCTATCAATTTTGCTGATCGTCTCAAAAAAACAGCTCCTGGATTCATGGATTTTTCGAAGGGTTTTTCGTGTCTCTATTTCCACCAGCTCTGCTCTGATCTTAGTTATTTCTTGCGTTCTGCTAGCTTTTGAATGTGTTTGCTCTTGCTTCTCTAGTTCTTTTAATTGTGATGTTAGGGTGTCAATTTTAGTTCTTTCCTGCTTTCTCTTGTGGGCATTTAGTGCTATAAATTTCCCTCTACACACTGCTTTGAATGTGTCCCAGAGATTCTGGTATGTTGTGTCTTTGTTCTCGTTGGTTTCAAAGAACATCTTTATTTCTGCCTTCATTTCGTTATGTACCCAGTAGTCATTCAGGAGCAGGTTGTTCAGTTTCCATGTAGTTGAGCGGTTTTGAGTGAATTTCTTAATCCTGAGTTGTACTTTGATTGCACTGTGGTCTGACAGACAGTTTGTTATAATTTCTGTTCTTTTACATTTGCTGAGGAGTGCTTTACTTCCACCTATGTGGTCAATTTTGGAATAGGTGTGGTGTGGTGTTAAAAAGAATGTATATTCTGTTGATTTGGGCTTTCTTTGTCTTTTCTTTTCTTCCCAGAAATCACTACTAATTAGACAAAAAAGAACACTAGCCATTCCACTTAGGCTATAGATTTTCTCCTCCTATTAGGCAGTCACTGGTCACCTCTTGCACTGTGTAATTAGAATGTTCTCCTAAGAGAATATGGGGAACTGATCATAGATATAAAATTTAGATTAATGTCTTTATTTTCCTTGTTTAAGATGAAAACTGTATTTACTGCCTTCTGAATCCTAATTTATGGTGGTAGTCCTACCTCTTTTGTTCATTAGGGTGTGTGTGTGTGTGTCTTTGTCTTTGCCTATACACAAGTATTGTTCTCAGTCACTGCATTATTCTTAATTTGGTGCTTCTATCGTCTGCAATTTAATTTAGATAGTGGACAAATAGATTACTCATGTTTGTATAGCAAGTGCCCTGGTTTTATTGATTAGTCTGGGAATATTTTAGAGAAAATATTCAGCAACACAGGAATAAAATTTGAAGTTCTAGTCATATCGTCTCTTCCTCCAAGTATTGTATATATTTTTAATATATTTTGGACTAAATATTTTAATATATTTTGGACTAAAAAGTAAAACTTACAGAAATGACATGTACTGAGTTCCAGTCCCTGTGTTAAGTATCTTCCCGTATAGTGCTTCACTTTTAACTATCAGTGACTGCATTTATGCTCCATTTTACAGTATATGCTCAATATATATTTATTCATTTTTCAATAAGTAATCTACTCATACTGAAAACTAACTACATACAGGCTACTCAACCATGCCCTGGAATGGGGATTGTGTTGATGAAACTAAAGAGATACAAAAGAAATGAAAGCCCCAGCAGAAAATTACAAGTCAACTTGTCGAGAAATGTGGGTGTTCTTAAGTGTAGCAAGTGTGAATATTGGGGAAGTTGATGCTCAAGAGGACCATTATGAAATCCTTTATTTAAAGCAAATACATGAATTGATATTTCCTGTGTATTTCCACCCTCTTACCTATGTCTATTCAAATAATCCCTACCCCCAATACTTTATAAATCTAGATTTTCTCATAGTGAATTTCCTTAATATAGAATATGTGGGCCATGCAAAGCCCAGATGGAGATGGCCTTTGTGGTGCAGAAATAGGTTTTGGTATTTGGACAAATTTCTATGTTAGAAAAGAATGGTCCTTGTTGTTGTTTTGGTGCTGCATGGTTGTTTTCCCCATCACAAAAACTGGAGTTTGTGATTAGGAGTTAGCAGTCTGCAAAATGAAACCCAACTGGGTTGCCGAGAGGCAGGCAGCTGCAAAGGAAAGCTCAGGCAATTATGGGTTTGAAAGAAGAATAAAAGCTTTCCCTAGCCATTCATGATTGTATAATCAAATCTGTATATGTCAATTGCTAGAGTCAGATCATGGAGTTTGCCTATGATTACATAATCTGAAACCCAGGACGTGCAAAACCCATTAAAAGAAATACTTGGGAAAATGAGCAAGGTACTATACAGAGTTTGAAATTCCCTTTCATAAGTTATCTCTGAATAATCAAATCTAGGGAGAAGAGGAGCCAAGTGGGAAGTGATGGACATTTTGCTAAAGAAGAAAATAAGCAATTCTATGTTATTGTTTCTTCCCTCAAATGATTGTTATAATAATAATAATAATTTTTAAAAATCTAGCAAAGATCTCGCTTCCACCACTTGTGAGTGAGAAATCAATAGGTAGCATTTCCTAAAACCTCCACTTTAGTCCACATTCCCAAGTGCAACACCTCCTCTTCTGTCTTTTCCTTTCCTCAAATAGGTTTTATTCAACTAACTCTTCTATTTGGGTTGATGCTGATTTTCTTCCCTTCTCTGGGTCTTGCTACCTATGCGATATAGGTGTGGGAAAGGAACTGTAGATAAGATGGCACCTGGCCCATTTTGTATCTAATCAGAAGATGAATGCATTTATGCTAGTAAAAGTGTACACAAGGCAGTCATCCAGGCACTCTATCCTATAACTTATATCATTGACTGTTCTGCACCAAGGAAATTGTTATCCACGACATCTAGAGCTCACTCTCTTGGTCTAAACAAAACTTTTATGGTAGCCATATTGGCAAAACACTGCTGACATAAATTTTATGTGGGGATAAAAATATGCTTGGGGAGGTGCAAATTTTGTATGGATATATAGATTTCAGAATTCAAACCTGACAAATTGATGAGATGGCCAGGGAGAGCTGAATTTTCTTTTTTAAAAGGTGATAAAAATAACTCAAGGGCTGTAGACTAAGATAAAAATAAATGCTCTACATAATGTATTTGATGTAATTTATGATGTCTTTCCTGTGGCTGTTCTTAACATATTGGAAGGAAATGGGGCTATAATGCCACTGGGCCCTGCTTTCAGCCAGCAGAGGTAGTTGGTGTTGATTCCTTCCCACTGAAGGCTCTTCCTCCACAGTGAGTATAATAGATACGGGGGGATGGTGTGAGGCACCAGTCAGTTCTTTCTTCAAGGAGGGACTATGCTGCACAGGTACTGAGAATCAGGTTAACAGACAGCCTCCAGCTGCCAGTCCCTTCAAGGTTTACGTCAGCTGCACGGGGTCACTTCACCCTAGGCCACACTACTTCTTGGAGCATCCATATCCAAAGTGGAGGATAAAAAGGCCTGATCATCCCAGCCCAACCTGCAATGACTCTGAAGGGCCATTCTAGCTCCAGAGCTCCCTGTGGGGTTGGCCAAGTCTGCCCTTAAGCTTGCAGTGCAGCTTGACATTTCCCTCTGTTCCTTTCAGCTTCCTTTCTTTCTCTTCTACAAGTGCTGCCACTGCAGGTACTCCTTAATAACCATCCTGGATGCTAAACTCTTTCTTGGTATCTACTTCCATGGAAACACAACCTGGGACCAGGGCCATATTATGACTTTTATGAGCCCTAGGCATTTTTGCCTTCATTTACCTATTCTTCCATAAGAATGTTAAAATTATATTTTATAATTGTATTGGTATAAGAATGAATATATTGATATTATATATTAAAACACTTTTTTGTACCTCAGAGTTAATTATTTCTTCTTATTTTAGAGCAAAGCAAAACATTTTCTTTGTGGACCCCAGGCCCTGTGCCTAATGGATATGTTGGCCCTACTTGTGGTAGGAGCCAGTTGTGTACCAAGCATTAGACAACATTATGAAGCTTGGGAAGATTGTTTTTATTGCTCTTTCTCTTTCAACCTTAGGTCATCAGGTCCCCCAACTATTGCCTACTTTTCAGGGAAACCAACCTATAGTGAGCTCACCTTTTGGAAAGGATCATTCCTATTAAGATGTGAATGGTTGGTAAAGCTGAGGTTTCATTATTTTAACCCTACAAGAGGGTAGTTATGGAGGCTTGCTTTGTATAACAGAAGAGTTCTTGTTACAGATTGGGTCACTTTTCTTCTCTCTCCCTACCTTCTTTCTCTGTGCAAATTTCCTGTTGCTCCATTGAATCTTCTTAAGGGAACATAGATTGAGCCTCAGGCCTGGGAAAGGCTCAGATTGCCCTTACCCATGGCACCATTTGTGTGTGGATGAGTAGGGAGGAGTTGAAACAAAAGTAAGAGGGACCACCTAGAATGACCTGATTGCCCTCTTCCTCTCAAATCCTTGAAATCGTAATTCCAGACTGATTAGCTATCTTCTTTCTTGGCCTGCCTAGGCAACTGGATAGTTCTTTTTTTGTTGTTTTTAAAAATCTAGAAAATGAATATTTTTGAGTGCTTGCTATTTACCAAACATTGCTTTGGGGTTCTTTATATACGTTATCTCAATTAAGTATAGCAGGATATCCTAGCTAAGCCTGATCTTGGATTCATAATCTAGCTGTGTGCTGAATCAGTGGCTCACACAGTATCAAACTACATTAACTGAAGCATCTAACAGGAAAGAGACCTAAGAGAAGTAGGCTGCTGTGTTTAGGTGACTAGGGATCAGAGATAGAGAATGGTTAATGGCAAGGGCAGTATGCCCAGAAAGGCAATAGATCATTTCAACTAAGAGCATAGATTCTAAAGTCAAGCTACCTGGATTCAAATACTGACTCTGCCACTTACTTGCTAAGTGACCTTGGGCAAGTTATCTAACCTTTCTGTGACTGTCTTTCCTTACATGAAAAATGCAGATAAGTACTAACTTCATTGGGTTATAGAAAAAAAAATTAAATCTATCAATATATACAAAACATTTAAAACAGTGTCTGATAATTACCTCAAAATATGTTAGCTAATGCAATTATGGGGTCTGTTGCCCTTACTGATCCCATGGACTGGTTTTCTTAGCCCCTATGTACCTAAAAACTACAGACAGAAGCTGAAGTTGTTTCTAGAAGCATCTTTGTGAGACCAAATACTGATAATTCTATTTTGGGTCCGGCTGATAAAATACAATACACACCTGGGGAGAAGAGCACCCTCCTCTTTTCTGCATGGAACCAAAAGGCGTCATTTGGTATTTTGGGGGTTTGTGAATACTAAGAAATAGTCCTCTGATCAGGCAAGCTGTACTCTTATCTGGAACCGGCTCCATGAGGTCAGGAGATGGATGCAGAAGTGACTGTTAACTTGTGGCAACAAATGATCAAGACTATATCAAGGTAGTATGGCTTGCTACAGTCCTTCCAATACTGCCTGCCCCATTTATGTGACCTGATGTGACTAGGCTCAGAACCTGGGATGGGGTTTGGAAGAGCAGCAGTTACCATCTTCTTGCAGGTAGATTAGATGCTTGGCTGAATCACCCTTTGCTCTCTGGGTACCAGACCCAGTGTGACAAGTACTATGGCTCCCCTCTAGTGAGCCTCTATCTGGAGACAAATGTTTTCTGGAAGGCCTTTACTGTAGAGACCTTTTCATTAACAGACTTATTAGGCAGACAATGGCAGATGAAGACAACTCAGAAGGGGTAAAATGTGGGGGTTGGTATGTGTTGATTTCAAATAAGTGTCTTTGCCAAAATGAAATAATTACTGTATCTAGATAAAGCAGACTAAGTTGGAACAAGCAAATGTTCTTGGCAAGAAGTCAATCACATGCTACACAATTCAATTTATGAGCAGCTACAGACAACTTTAAAATATTTTTTGGCTTAAAGTGATGTTGAGTTACTGAACCCCCTTTTGTTAAATGTTTATTAGCAATCCAAAATTACCAATAAGTGGATCACCAATTTATTTGTCTTATTCGTAAATAATTACTCTCCCTTTCTGTCAACTTCATCTTTCAGAATTATCATTACTAAATTTCTCAGAATATTGGGGACCTAGGCTTCTTTCCTATGATCTACTACTAGGGCTCTGACTGGCCCGTTGCCAATAAGCTGCTATCTTAATGGTGACCTTGAAAGAGAGTGTAAGTAACATTTAACATAAGTCTTTCCTATTCTAAAAACAAATAAAATCTCTTCCTTGATTTCCACAGTCCTATTCTTTCATTCTTTTTCTTCTCATCCTAACTTCTTAAGTAGATTACACGTATTGTCTGCACCTTCACACCTCTATTCCCTCTTCATTCTGTTGTAAATTGACTTCTGCTGTCATTATCCACAGAAACTCCACTTGCCAAAGTCAGCCCTGTCACCAGGCATTGTCCACTCATAATCTACGTGATGATGATTCCTAGGTCTATATTTTTAGCCCCAACATCTCCCTGAAATGTCAGCCTTATATATTTGATGGCCTGCCAGTATCTTCAGCGGAATGTCTCACAGACAATTCAAACTCTGTATGTCCAAAATGGAGCTCATCATTCCTTCCCATCAAATCTGTTCTTTCTTCTGATGTCCTGTTTTGTTACCCAGTTGAAAAGTCATATTATACTCCTTTCTTTATTTCACTTTCTACATCTAATAAATCACTATGTCTGGTTGGCTTTCTCTTCTAAATATTTCTTGCATCTGTCCTTTCTACTCTATCCCTACTAATGGTCTCTCATTTTAACTTCTGAACTGATAGCAGTTTCCCAATAGGCCTCTGATATTCTCCCCTTCAGTACATTCTCTATGCAACTACCAGGCAGACCTTTCTGTTTTGAAATCTGACCTTGTCATTTCTTTGGTTAAAACTGTGCAAAGCTTCCCTGTTACCTACTGAATAAAGCTAAACATAATTCATATGACATATAAGGCCCTCCAAGTCCGTATCCTGCCTACTTTTCCAGCTTTACCTTAGAAATGTATTTTATTCCTTCCTTATGCCATGCCATTTCTTGCTTTTCTACTTTGCATATACTACCACTTAGTCTAGAATGCCTTTCTCTCCCTATACCTAATTGATCTGTATGATTTGACAGATCTTTAAGATTCAGCTTAGGTCTATCTTTATTTATTTATGTATTTATTTATTTATTTATTTATTTATTAAGATGGAGTTTCACTCTTGTTGCCCAGGCTGGAGTGCAATGGCGCGCGACCTTGGGTCACTGCAACATCCACCTCCCGGGTTCAAGAGATTCTCCTGCCTCAACCTCCAGAGTAGTTGGGATTACAGGTGCCCACCACTGTGCCCGCCACCCCGCCAAGCTAACTTTTTGTATTTTTAGTAGAGATGGGGTTTCACTATGTTGGCCAGGCTGGTCTGGAACTCCTGACCTCAAATGATTCACCCGCCTCGGCCTCCGAAAGTGCTGGGATTACAGGCGTGGGCCAGTGTGTCCGGCCAGGCCTGTCTTCTTTAGGAAATAGTCTGTCTGCCCTCTCCACTACCAAGGTAGGCTAATATCTCTTGTGTGGTCCCACAATACCATAATGATTGTGTATACATCTCTCATTTTGCCTTCCCCATATTGTTGTAATTCTTTGTTTATATATCTGCTCATCCCCTAGACTGTGTGCTCCTTAAGGTTACAGGCCATGCCTGTCTTGCTCACAGCTGTATCCTCTGCATCCAACACCATCTATAGTGTCTATACAGTAACTCAATAAATATTTAATAAAACAAATTAATAATCACAATAACCACTTCTATTTCTATAGCATTGTACTGTTTATAAAGTTATTTTCCACATATTGTCTTATTTGAATCAATACAGTCAGATTCAGGATGAAATGAAAGCTCTCCTAAACGGGAAGCGATGTAGTGGAATGGGTAGGAGTTTATTTAGGTTTTGGAATCATACAGGTCTTGCTTTGAATCCTGATTTCACCACTCTCTATCTGTAACCTTTTGAGCAAGTCACTTAATATCTCCAAGGGTTGCTTCTCACATGTGTAAAATGGAAATAATAATAGTTCCTACTTTGGAGGGTTGTTGTGAGGATTACCTGAGATAATTCATACAGAATACTTAGAACAATGATTTGCACATAGTAAATGCTCAAGAAGTATTATTATTGTTGTTATTATTTTTATAATATAATAATTATTGTTATCCCTCATCTTTTTTCCCACGTAGATTTTCTTCTTCATGCTTGTGCTAAATCATTCATACCATATATAAAGCACTTACAATAGTTCCTAGCATATAGTAAGAATTTAAAAAGTGATACCTATTTTATCTATTATTGTCCTACAGCAATGCTGTCCTCTATACCTGCTGGTTCACACATAGGGCAAAAAAAGAATTACTTTGGCTTTAAAAAGTATTTATCTTTTGCCTTAAGCTGGGAAGAAGTAATCAATTACCATGTTCATGTCAACAAAATACCAGTTATGACTTATTCTGAGTTAGTGACAAACTCTGAGAAATATTTTCTCAAAAAATTAAAAAATGATCTGCCCCAAAAATTCAAAGAAAACTTACCTTTCTTTTCCAGAGAATATTAAAAACTCCTGACTTTTTAATGATGACCATTCTAACTGGTGTGAGATGGTATCTCACTGTGGTTTTGATTTGCATTTCTCTGATGGCCAGTGATGATGAGCATTTCTTCATGTGTTTTCTGGCTGCATAAATGTCTTCTTTTGAGAAGTGTCTGTTCGTGTCCTTTGCCCACTTTTTGATGGGGTTGTTTGTTTTTTTCTTGTAAATTTGTTTGAGTTCATTGTAGATTCTGGATATTAGCCCTTTGTCAGATGAGTAGGTTGCAAAAATTTTCTCCCATTCTGTAGGTTGCCTGTTCACTCTGATGGTAGTTTCTTTTGCTGTGCAGAAGCTCTTTAGTTTAAT
>NW_026654020.1:0-10090 GCF_009828535.3 Hylobates moloch | reverse complement strand
GAAAAAACTAAATAAGCAAAGTTGATACATAAGGACGCCCTTCTCTTTACCCTTACCTATTCTTCTCTTAACAACTTTAATTCATTTCTGACACTGTCACTAACTGAAAAACGGTCCAACTAAGAAAAAAAAAAAAAAAACTGATCATAAAGGTGAGAAAAATTGTGATGTGTTCTATCCTAATCCAAGATATCTAAACCAATTTTACTGATAGAGAAAATATATTAAGTGAATGATGTAAATACATTAATATAGGTAACAACTCTTTGAAAGTAAAGTTTGCACATAACATGAAATACATAGAGAATTACTGCAGTCTCGAAGGAGAGAACCCTTGATGGGGAGTGGTAGTTAGTCAAAAAGGTGTATGAGCAAGTCATCTGTTGCAAGGTGATGGAAGGAGATTTTTATGCAGGCATTCAATATCAGAGTCAGAGGTTCTAATGAATTTTGTGTTTTATCTTGAGAGTTGGAGACTAGAAGATCTAAAATAGGAAATTTTTGGCATATGCATAGATAGAATGGAAACTTGGCCAAAAATAACGTGCTCCAAGTCATGAAAAATAGCACACATGCACAATTAACTAGAGTTACACAAGATGGTGCCTTTTCATTCAATTTTATTTGAACTCTTATTCTTCTCTATCTTTCGTGCTCTGTATCCTTGTTAACTCTTCAATTTTTTCCTCATCCTATGAGGTACTTTAAACATTTTATTCAATAACTCTTAAGGCAATTTTTACAATTCTGTTCACATATAAAATTGTCATAAGCATGTTTTGTGAGTGAAAAATTCTAATTTGTAATGCATATCAAGTGAAAAGCCTCAGTTCAGCACTCGTCATATCCAAAATCTGTGTTATATAATAATGTAAAAGAAATATTTTCACACATGTAGCTCAAATGAGATTCTTACTTACATTTTTTTTTTTTTTTTGAGACGGAGTCTCTCGCTCTGTTGCCCAGGCTGGAGTGCAGTGGTGCAATCTCGGCTCACTGCAAGCTCTACCTCCTGGGTTCATGCCATTCTCCTGCCTCAGCCTCCTACGTAGCTGGGACTACAGGTGCCCGCCACCACGCCTGGCTAATTTTTTGTATTTTTAGTAGAGACGGGGTTTCACAATGTTAGTCAGGATGGTCTTGATCTCGTGACCTCATGATCTGCTCGTCTCGGCCTCCCAAAGTGCTGGGATTACAGGCGTGAGCCACCACGCCCGGCCTACATTTTTCAAAATTTAACTCAATCTTTTATTTTTAAAAATGTGCATGTACTGCCTGTTCAGTAATCTTTTTATTTATTATTTGAAATTGGAAGTCCATGTTTTTAGATTGTTAGGAGGTCTTCACATATTTGAATGAGTTATTAAGTTGATACAACCATTTTGGAAAAATAATTATCATTATCTACTACATTTAAACACGTAATTTATGACCAGCAGTTTCAACAGAAACATCTGGATGTTCATCAGGATAGAAGGGATTGGAAAGCTCCATATTCATTCAACAAGGTGCTACACAAAACAAAAAGGAATGAATCACTGGTCCATAACATAAATAGATTTGACAAATGTAATTTTGAGTGAAATAAGCCAGAAAAAAATAAATACCGTATGCTTCCATTTATATGAAGACAAAGATAGGCAATATTAATCTATGGTAATATGTGAGACTGACTTCTTTTTCTCAGCATCAGCTGAGAGCCTGAAAAATATTTTTCTGGGGTGCTAAAAAAGTGCCAGATCTTAAAAATATTTGTACAAAAGATAATAATTTTTTAATATAAATAGGTACAAAATACAAACATGTACAAAAATGTATTTACAAATATGTTAAACAAGATTACTATTTATAATTTATACTTCAATATAATATTTTTCACTTTTGTTGGCATTAGTAAACCATCACACTTAATAAACAGCCATTTGGAATGGTTCTTCATTTAGGTATTTCCTTGATTAAATACCAAGTAGGAACATACCTTGATTCTGAAATATAAAGAATATGATTCCATGAAAGTTTCCATGAAAACTATCTTGCATTCTAAAATGTTTTTAAAAGTACTTATTTTCAAAGTTCAGTTTCCTACTTTAAACAAAAGTTGAACTAAATTACATATAAGCTAGTCCCCAAAATATTCAGTAAATATCAAATGAAGGTGTGAAAGTTAAAGATTTCAATTTTTTACTAGTTAATTTATAGTGCTCTATTATTTTGCTTAATAAACAATTTTATGCTAGACATAAGCAGATTTCTCTATTCACATTATCTTTACCAAGAGCACTTCAATAAATACCATTGATTACTTGCAAAATACAGATTGTAGATTCAGAGCTCAAAACTAAAGCTCTGAGGATGTAATTCAATTAAGACAACCCATAGTTGTGAATTCACCTCACCAGTGCCCCTAAGACAAGAAGCTCTTTCTCACATCAAAGTGAATTATTTTAATTCACTTTGGATGTTAGGAATATCCTAACTCCTTTGTAATTAAAAACAAAAACAAAACTTCTCATGCTTCTTTATTCCTTAACAATCATGAGGTCTATAAAAATATGAACACAGAAGTTTGGGTCAGTTCAGTGACTGAACTAAAACATTATTTCCCAACATGTCCATGTTTTACAAGATGATGTGGTTGTTATCTGTGATGTCATTGCAAAGATCTTGATGGGTGCCAAAACACTCTAAGCATCACATAAGCCATGTTATACCTATCACCCCAAATTTACCAAACCATTTGGATTAAAACTCTCAGTAAAGACCTCTGAGGCACAAAGATCTATGAATAACTCCTTAACCCCTTTGCTCTTACTCTTCAGGTACAATTTCAAATTTTCACCTTTCCCTTTCTGCACTGACCTTGGGAAAGTCACTTTATCTCTGTGATCTAATTTTCCACATCAATAATGTATCTCTACTTGGCATAGAGAGTTATGAGAATAAAATAATAACATATATGAGATTTCTGTGAATACTAATTGTACAGGTGGATTTTTAAATAATAGATTTAGGGCCGGGAGCAGTGGCTCACACCTGTAATACCATCAATTTGGGAAGCCAAAGCGGGTGGATCACCTGAGGTCAAGAGTTTGAGACCAGCCTGACCAACAAGGTGAAACACCGTCTCTACTAAAAATACAAAAATGAGCCAGGTGTGGTGGCGGGCACCTGTAGTCCCAGCTACTCAGGAGGGTGAGACAGGAGAATTTCTTGAACCCACAAGGCAGAAGTTGCAGTAGGCCGAGATCGTGCCACTGCACTCGAGCCTGGGCGATGAAGCGAGACACCATGTAAAAAACAAACAAACAAATAAATAAATAAAATGTATTTAGGAAAACTATTATAAGAAAAAAATTGAAAGCATTAAGAACTCTATTATGGACTGAACAAAAAAAGGAGAATTGGTACCATAACTTGGTAAGTTTATTTTAATAAGCCCAATTTCTATTAGTCCCTCAGTGTTTCTTCTTGCTCCGTGAATGTATATTCCTTGCCTCTATCTTATCCCATTTTTTCTATTGTTAATGCACAGACAGTTGTCACAAGTTCTATTCTCAATGCCTGTTGCATCAGGCAATAGATGACTCTGGTTACCAACTCAGAAAAACCTCATTTTTGAGAAATGTGTGAGGTTTGACTTTGATCTCATTCAGAATATTTTGGTTCAAACGTTTTTTGTTTTTTTGTGTGTTTTTTTTGGTTTGTTTTTTTTGAGATGGAGTCTCACTTTGTTGCCCAGGCTGGAGTGCAATGGCGCGATCTCGGCTCACTGCAAGCTCCGCCTCCCAGGTTCACGCCATTCTCCTGCATCAGCCTCTCTGGTAGCTGGGACTACAGGCGCCCGCCAAAACGCCCGGCTAATGTTTTTTGTATTTTTAGTAGAGACGGGGTTTCACCGTGTTAGCCAGGATGGTCTCAATCTCCTGATCTCGTGATCCGCCTGTCTCGGCCTCCCACAGTGCCAGGATTACAGGCGTGAGCCACGACGCCCGGCCCAAATGTCTTATGTTTGTGTAAATAAGAAAAGCACCTTTGAAAACTACATCTACAAATGAGAATAAGGAATAAAAAGGACAAGCCAAAGGTATGGAACAAAATAAAACATGAAGAAAGAGAAATAGAAACACAATATTACTATATACAATATAGTAATATATTTTAAAATATGAAAAATGCTAGCAAAAAAAGCAATATGTGAACAAAAGAATTGGAGTAAAATAATAGAATTTGAAACAGCACAATCTGCTGAAAATATACAAAAGACAAATTAGGATATTTCTGAGCTCACTGTTTATAATATTAGAACATGTATATAAAAAGGAAAAGTGACTTTAAAATGTCTGGGGGCCAAGCAATATATAGTTTGTTACATTTTATTTACAAACAGTTTCTTTGACTAGGGAATCAATTTAAATTTTCTGTTTTGGAAATAATATAAATATATCTTTATTTTAGACTTTTTGCTGAAAAGTTTCTTAAATATTTACAACTTTAGGATAATCAGTGTACATTTCAATATATAATGTCCTAAAAATCAAACAGCTACCAAACATTGAAGTTCTGCCTTATATAAATCATTTGCATAAAAACTGATCATTAAAAACAGTATCTAATGAACATTTTGGCCCCAATATTAATTAAAACTCAAATGATAGCATTACAAGCTAAAGATTAATTTCAATGACATGTCATTCAACCATTTTGACATAATCGACTTATAATAATCTAAAATTGACTATTTTTATGACATATTTGACCTAAATGCAAGGAAAAAAGCTTTGACTCATTCTTAATTACTCTTTCTAACCAATTGATGGCCAATAACTGAAATCAATTTCAAACCATTTTTTGTTATTTTAATCTTTTAAACATGTTTTACTTTCAGTGATTCATTTTCTAACATTCATAGCCAAAGCCCAGGCTCTGCCCATCTTTGTCTACCTTAATGACTTTGTCAATTGTTGGCATACACTGGGTCTTAAAAACTTGTGTTTCTTCCGAATTAATTAATGAAGTAGAATTGCTCTGATAGGGTTTTGTATACCATTACCTCCAAAAGAGTACATTAGAAGTATTAGAAAATACTGATATTTATGAACAGATATTTATCTTATGATACAAAGAGCTAGAGCTGTTTTATTTTCTGTAAAACTAAGAATAACTTCTTGATAACATAGCTTCACAAAAAGAAAACCCAACATATTTGCATAAATAATTCTCTGAAATAACTATGTGAGTTTGTGTCTTTTTATATATGTGTAGATATACATATACTTACACATCTATACATATATATGTAACATAAAGGATATGAATATTAGGACTGTTTAATGTCTATTTGTCTTGGAAAGAAAAATATACTTAAAAATATTTCTCAATTGGGATTTGTAATCGTACCGACTTAACTGATAAACTTGGCGACTGCTCTTATGTTCTGTCTCCTTCCATAAATTTTTCAAGATACTAATTCAACAAATAAAAAGCTCTAATGTTCATTGGAAATAACTTATAGACTTTTTTAGAGCAGAGAAAAATTAAGAAAAACTTTGAAATGGTCTCAAAAAAGTACTAAATATTTTCAGTGGAAAACTAAATGTTAGTTTAGCTGATTGTATGGGGTTTCTGAACCTTTCACTTTTTGTTTGTTTTACCTATTTCACAACTGTGTAAACTGCAAATAATTCCTCTCCATGAAAATGCAAATTATCCAGTGTGGATATATTTGACCGTCACCCTATGGATATTGGCTAATTTTGCTTTTATTAAGCAAATTCATTTCAGCATGAATGTCTGCCTATATATTCTCTGCTCTTTGTATTCTCCTTTGAACCAGTCAAAACATCCTGTGGCACTCTTATTTATTAATCAGTTAAATAGAATCATGAACATATATTCATTTTACATTTGTATGAGAACCATTATTTTTCTTTTCTTTAAAAAAATTAATTATCCTTTGACATTGGGTTGACATTTTCTTAAGACCTGCCATAAACAGAGGATATCAAGTTTCTCAAGGTCAGTTCTAGAGGAAAAAAAAATTCTTTATAAAAATTTAACCTCATGTGTAACAGTTTCCATTCCCATAGTAATGACATTTGATATACATTGTATATATTAATCTGGGAATGATGTAAGATTCCAAGTATAATTTTATCAATGAACTCAACTACTTGATTACTTTCACTTATTTAAATACCTAGTTCAATGTTGTCCAGTGGCATTGAGGATTTAGGTAATTTTACCAGGTAGCCGTTCAATTTCTACACTTTCTATTTGCCCATGCAGAACATAACACATTTGATAAGTCAAAGTATAGGCATCTGGTGGCATAATTTTAATTTGTGATCAAATAAAAGCCTCATCAAATTTGTCTAGAAAATAACTCATTATTTACTTTATTTTAGGACTGTATCACTATGTAATGAGATACAAATATATGTAAGTGTAAGTGCCTGAGAGGCATGCAGAGAGCCTAAGATGTATGCAGTATGCCTAACAGGAATGCAGAGAGCTTCATTTTCATTGTCAGCTGCTCAGTTGTTTCTCACGAAAGAAATGTGGACAACTGACACCATTTAAGAGATATATAGCAACAAGTTTACAAAATTCTCATAGATGGGAGTGGCTAATGCATAGACAATAGCATTGACCTTTGATCCATATATATATATATATACCTCAAATACATTTGGATCAATTTAATCGTGAGTACTATAAACTACAAATGAAGGTAAAAAAGCAAATCTGTTGGTATTTTAGAAGAATGAAAGATTATTAACTCATGGCCTGTTTGTATTTGGAATGAGAAGGATGTACACAGCTTTCTTTGGACGGGGTCAATTGAAATTGTGATTTACAATGACTAAAACCTGACTGCTTTCACATTTTTTTTTTTTTTTTTGTCACTGTTGGGGGTGAAATTCTTGATTGATTCGTGCATTCGGAACTTTTTTTTTTTTGGAGACAGAGTCTTGCTCTGTAGCCCAGGCTGGAGTGCAGTGGCGGGATCTCGGCTCACCGCAAACTCTAACTTCTGGGTTCACACCATCCTCCTACCTCAGCCTCCCAAGTAGCTGGGACTACAGGCAGGCACCACCACACCTGGCAAATTTTTTGTATTTTTAGTAGAGACGGGGTTTCACCATGTTAGTCAGGATGACCAGGATGGTCTCAACCTCCTGACCCTGTGATCCACCTGCCTTGGCCTTCCAAAGTGCTGGGATTACAGGTTTGCGCCCGCATGTACCACTGCGCCTGGCCGGGAACTTCTGAATTAACTAAGGAAATTGACAAAATAGAGAATGACTCCTTATGTGACATGCAGAAAATATTTTGTGTCATTCGTGGTACATTTATCATATTTTCTATAGGTTTGTACTATGTTACTCCCCTTCTTAGAATTCCAAGTAGTTCAAAGCCAACAGGGACTGGTATATTATAGCATATTTAATGTAAGCAACTCTAAAAGCTAATGAAACCAAGTATCTACAAACTCTAGCCATAGCTACCATCAACATGAAGAATGTAATAGGCAAAATGTTTTACATGCTGAATATGCACTACTGAATTCTGTAGGTATTTTTTGCAGTTTTAATTTAAAAGTATACTAGTTAGATATTTCATCTATGCCCTGGTATGGTAATAAAAATTCAGATACTGCTCAACAAGGAAGCACATTTTCAAAGCAACAGACCTGAAAACTAGTATTTTATTTGATATTTTAAATGCTTATTTCATTTTCTGGTTAAAGATGTTTGTGGAGATAAAATTTAAAACTTTATGTTCTTCTATTATATAACATTGAAATTAAATTTTTTGTTAATAAATGTAGAAAAGTCTGAAGCATTGACTGAGAAGGACTTAGTAAATGGAGAATTTTGACTATTAAACTTCCCATTTTAACAAAAACATGCATAAAATATTCTTAGTATGATTTAATTAGCCTTTTAATAAATACAAAAGATATTATGAAAAAATTAAAGAATACATCACGTTGCAGAATCAAAAGTAATAAAAATTACTCAAATTCTACTGCTCAGAAATGAAAATAATTGCTAAACATTAGGTGGCAGTATTTCAGACATTCCTATATAAATATACTTAAATGAGGCCCAGAGCAGTGGCTCACGCCTGTAATCCCAGCACTTTTGGAGGCCGAGGCGGGCAGATCAGGAGATCAGGAGATCGAGATCATCCTGGCTAAGACAGTGAAGTGGAGATCATGCCACTGCACTCCATCCTGGGCGAAAGAGCAAGACTCCGTCTCAAAATAAAAATATAAATAAATAAATAAGTACACACATGCATTCTTCATTTATAAAATACATTTAATATTTTTAAATAAAAGCCAAAATAAAGCATTGATAAAATGACTATAGTTATTTGTATGAATATATGCATGTGTGTACAGATGCATTAAGAAATCTTGATCCTCAAAATGATGAACATTTTAGAAGAAATATTAAGAATAATAGAGTTTGGGATCTGTATCTTTCTTTCTTTCTTTTTCTTTTTTTTTGAGACGGAGTCTTGCTCTGTCGCCCAGGCTGGAGTGCAGTGGCACGATGTCAGCTCACTGCAAGCTCCACCTCCCGGGTTCACGCCATCCTCCTGCCTCAGCCTCCCGGACAGCTGGGACTCCAGGCGCCCACCACCACGCCGGGCTAATTTTTCGTATTTTTAGTAGAGATGGGGTTTCACCGTGTTAGCCAGGATGGTCTCGATCTCCTGACCTCGTGATCTGCCCGCCTCGGCCTCCCAGAGTGCTGGGATTACAGGCTGAGCCACTGTGCCCTGCCCTGGGATCTGTATCTTTCTAAGTAGGTGATTCTGTATCTAATGAGAAAATTATCATTTAAAAATTCAAAATGTTTTAGTTTGTTGTTATTATTTGTATTACTTTTAAAGACGGGGTCTTCTTATGGTGCCCAGGCTAATCTTGTTAATATTTTTATATTATCATGGTGTCTTAGGCAGCTCAATCTGCCATAACAGAATACCAGAGACTGGTGTCTTAAACATTTATTTCTCACAGTTTTGGAGGCTGGGAAATCCTCCATAAGGTGCCGGCAGATTCAGTCCCTGGTGAAAGCTCCCTTCCTAGACTACAGGCTCCTGCCTTCTGACGATGTCTTCACATGGCACAAAATACAGAAAGACAGAGAGCTGTGGTCTCACTTTCTCTTCCTATAAGAACACTAATCCCATCATGGAGATGCACATGATCTTAACCAGACAAATTTTTTTGGATATTTTGAACTGATCAAATAACTCACATTGATTCAAACATATCACAGTTATTAAAACTCAGGCACAAAATCAAGTTAGTTCATCGCTAATTGAGGCAGATAATTTAAAATCAAAATATAGCTACACAAAACATCATTTCCTAATTATCTTAGAATTTAAAAGTAGTTAGAGGAAGAGAAAGCTCATCTCTCTATTACAGTATTAATGGGGTTCCCATCCTAGGTGTCTTAATCTATTTAAACAGCTATAACAAAATACCATAAATTGGTGGATTACAGGCAATAGAAATTTGTTGTTCACAGTTCTGGAGGGTGGGAAGTCCTAGATCAAAGTGCCATAAGATTTGGTGAGGACCTGCTTCTTGATTCATGAATTGCCATCTCTTCCCTGCGTCCTCACTTGGTGAAAGGGGCAGGAGTCTCTCTGGAGACTCTTTTATAAGTGCACTAATTCCATTCATGAGTGCTCTACCAGCATGACCTAATCCCCTCACTCTAAGGCCCCACCTGCAAATATCATCATATGGGTGTTACATTTCAACAGCTGAATTTTGGGGGGCACCATCATTCGGTCTACAGCACTGTGAAATCCCTAATATCGGGTTTTCTTTTTAATTTTTTTTTTTTTGAGACGGAGTCTCGCTCTCTAGCCCAGGCTGGAGTGCAGTGGCGCGATCTCGGCTCACTGCAAGCTCCGCCTCCCGGGTTCAGGCCATTCTCCTGCCTCAGCCTCTGGAGTAGCTGGGACTACAGGCGCTCGCCACCATGCCCGGCTAATATTTTTTGTATTTTTAGTAGAGATCACTGTACCTGGCCCCTAGATGAATATTTGAATAAAAGTT
>NW_026654019.1:0-10092 GCF_009828535.3 Hylobates moloch | reverse complement strand
ACACATGTATATACGTATATACATATACACACATGTATATACGTATATACATATATGTATGCATCATGTAGAAATACATATACATGTGTATACTTATATGTATGTATTGAAATTACATACATATACAAATATGTATATATGTATGTATATGTGTGTGTGTGTGTATATATATATATATATATATATATACTGTGCTTGTTTTGAAAATAAGCCAAACTACTTGTATCCATTTGCATTGCATTAAGGTCTTTTTGGTTGTTGTGTAATAGTTATATTGGCAGCTACTTACCACATTGTGTTTTCATAGGATCTTAAACTGCAGGTAGGAAACTAAAATTCCAGGTCTACCAGCCTATAAGAATAATTACAAAATCGTTACTACATGCCTTCATCCCTTTTCTCGCTAGTTGCATGAATAGACTTCTTTTAGAATCTAAAATTAGCACCAATAGAGGTTGTTTCTGGTTGATTGGTCTCCCCCAGATGTACTTTGTGTTACAAAATAATGTGATTGGGAGGCCAGCACATAACATGCACTATCTTTCTCAGTGTTAATGTGAGGGAAAGCTTTATTTTGTATTTAGGCATATAGAGGAATTGTCACCCTCCCTTACGATAAACATTAGCATACCCTGTGTGTCTTTACATTGCACAGAGAACCTTGGACTCAGCAAACTCTCTTCTGTTATGATGCCAACCCACCATGTTTATGTCCTGTGAGTCCACAGATCTCTAAAGGCATCAGTCATCCAAGGCAGAGGGTGAAAAGGTGATGCTGAGGAGGCCCCTGATTGTCAGCGGTCTACCTCTGCTTTCACTAAAGAGCCACTCACTAAGTTTCTCGTGATGAGATTATTCAGTGGAGAAAGACGGAGAATCCCCCTCAACCAGTTAACAACAAATCTTGCTTCTGATGATGCCCAGCACTTTTGATACCCCTCAAAGAGAAATTGTTACCATATAACAATGGTACTTTTTTTTTTTTTTTGAGACAGTGTCTGACTCTGTCACCCAGCCTGGAGTGCAGTGGCATGATCATGGCTCAGTGCAGCCTCCCCAGCTCAGCAATCCTCCCACCTCAGCCTCCGAAGTCCCTGGGACCACAGGTGCATGCCACCATGCCAAGCTAACTTTTATATTTTTAGTAGAGACAGGGTCTCACTATTTTGCTTAGGCTGGTCTGGAACTCCTGAGCTCAAGCAATCCTGTCTCAGTCTCCCAAAGTGCTGGGATTATAAGCATGAGCCACTGTGCCCAGCCAATGGTACCTGTTCTAAACAAGGAAGATGCTCCATGGTTCGGTTTACTAGCCTCTTCTCTCTCTACCTATACTTGTTCTCTGGGCCAACTCATTCTGGAGATGGTTTAGATATAATTGTAGATATAACTAAATAAATTAATAAATAACACTGAGCTTCCACTTTTGGAAAGATGGAATGGACTTACTTTATTCTTCTCTACAAGTACAACTAAAAACCCTAGACATATCTATTAAAAAAAATACAAATAAACAACATGAGAAGGCTGTGAAAAGTGGAGAGAAGGTAGACTGTCCAAGAACCACAGGACCCAAGAAACAACATGGTTTTCAGTCTCCTGGGTTTTATTGTTGCTTCATTGATCCCAGATTTGGAGCTGAAGAAGTAAGCAGCAGCCCACACCTGCTTCTGTGGCAAGATTTCATTCACTCTCAGATGCTCATGTTACAATTCACCACTTCCTGGGCCTCTTTCTTGTCAGGAGCAGCTTACTTTTAATAGGAAAGAAAGAGCAAATCCATGCTCCGCAAATCTCAGTGACAACTGACTATTACTCTTGAAGATGCAGGCTTTTCTTATATTTGGGTGATAAATGCAGCTCCAAAAGCAATTTAATATCCCTGAACTTGAGATTCACAGATGGGATAAGAGGGTGGGAGGTATGGAAGCTTCTATGCTCACAGGTTTTTTTTTATGTACTATATGTCATAAACCACAAATGCAGAGTGGAGAAGTGTATATTGCTGTGCTGTTATATGTGTGCCTTGATATGCATGTGTGTGTAATTGTTTGCAGAGCTCAGTGATTAGGATGGAACTCTGGAGTTCGATTCCCTGGGTGCAAATCTCAGTTGTATCACTGTCTTAGTCTGTTTTGTGTTGCTACAAAAGAATACCTGAGACTCTGTAATTTATTTTAAAAGTACATCTTTTCAGCTCATGGTTCTGCAGGCTGGGTCATTCAAGGGCATGGCCCTGGCTCTGGTGAGGGCTTTCTTGCTGCCTCACAGCTTGGTACAGAAGAGGGTCAAAGGTGAAGCAGGCCACCTGGCTTTATAACAACTCTTTCTCCTGGGAACTAGTCCACTCCCACAATAACTAATCCAGACTCAAAAGAGCTGGGACTCACCACTGGGAGGACAGCACCACTGCATTCATGCGGGATCTGCCCTCATAACCCAAACACTTCCCATCACCCTGTGTTGCAACCCTTACCACCATTGCACCCTTCCCTGCACAGGTCTGTTCCCAGTGCATTTGGCATATACTCTTGAATGGCATCAATACAGACTATGAAGTGATATATTATAGATGTACATGTTCAAAATTTACAAAACTCTATTCTGCCATGTACTGATGCTTGTTTATCCACCAGCTGTCTGAGAGAGGTGAGAAAACAGCCTTGATTTGTGGTGTTCGTCAATTTCTTTGGTGTAAATTCTCCCACAATGGATCATTTTACGTTGCTAATGCTTTACACTTTACTCAGAAATTTAACAATCTGTTCCTTTGAGCAAACACTGGTGGCGTTAGCACACAACTGATGTTTTTGCAGTAGAGGTCTTGTGCTTCTCTATTTTTTCCCACCAGGGACGGTGCTTTTAAGAGCACTCCTGATGGTCTCAGCTCCTTCACTGACTACTTCTGACATTTCAACTGAGGAGAGGGCTGTCTCAATGACCTACTCCCATCCAACAACCTCAGGGTTAGGATTTGTTTGTGTCCATTGCCCTTCATAAATTTTATAGTCAATGTTGAGTTCGGGTTATTTTACGGGTAGTTTTTGTGCACAGAAAAAACTGTTTGAGACTGTGTGTTCATTAAAATTACTTCATTAAAGTAAAGCAATCAGGATTTAAGTTATATTTAAACATTTGATTTTGACTTAAAAGTCTTATTACTCTGTTTACAAAGCTATTGATAAACATACACATTCTATATAAAAATGTTAAGAAGGGTTTAAATAATTTGATTGCATATCTTTTTTTTTTTTTTCAAAACGGAGTCTTGCTCTGTTGCCCAGGCTAGAGTGCAATGACACGATCTCAGCTCACTGCAACCTCTGCCTCCCAGGTTCAAGTGATTCTCCTCCCTCAGCTTCCTGAGTAACTGGGATTACAGGCATGAGCCACCACACCCGGCTAATTTTTGTGTTTTTAGTAGAGAGAGGATTTCACCATGTTGGCCAGGCTGGTCTTGAACCCCTGACCTCAAGTGATCCACCTGCCTTGGCCTCCCAAAGTGCTGGGATTACAGGCATAAGCCACTGTGCCTGGCCATATCTTTAAATATTTTAACAATTTTTTAAAATTTCATGTATGTAACTCTCATCTTAAGCAGTTCATATGCCTTATTTGAAAACTATCCCAAGTAATTTAATAATCTCAGCTAATAGAGCATATTAAACTCCTAAATATAGAAACCTCAATTTCTCATAATTAATTAAATGGTTTTTAAACATATATTTTCAAATTAAAAGGCACACATTCTTTTGTTGTTGTTGTTGTTGTTGTTTTTGTTTTTGAGACGGAGTCTTGCTTTGTCACCCAGGCTGGAGTGCAGTGGTGCAATCTCGGCTCACTGCAACCTCCGCCTCCCGGGTTCACGCCATTCTCCTGCCTCAGCCTCCCAGGTAGCTGGGACTACAGGCGCCCGCTACCATGCCCGGCTAATTCTTTTGTATTTTTTAGCAGAGACGGGTTTCACCGTGTTAGCCAGGATGGTCTCGATCTCCTGACCTCATGATCTGCCCGCCTCGGCCTCCCAAAGTGCTGGGATTGCAGGCTTGAGCCACTGCGCCCGGCCAAAAGGCACACATTCTAAAATTTATTTTTTAATTCCCAGTTAATTTGGCATTGGAAGACAAATCTGTCATATAATATGTGAAATTACCTTAATTATTGCATTTCACAATCCCACTACTATCAAATTATTCCTAAACGTAACACAAAAATATTCTTAAAAATTAAATGATTTATAAATTAACATTAATAAATGTAGTATTAATAAAATCATTGTAGGATTTCAAGACCCATTAAGAAAATTATATCATGTTCAACAAATTGCAGTTATAATTCTAGGCAAATTTGTTTGTTGAGAAGAGATTTTTGGCTAGCAGTGGATTTGGAGATACAAGAAACGTGGCTGTTTTCACCAAATATGCCTATGCAGCATTTTTCTAGTTTCTATATTAGGGAGATACTAAGTCCATTCTCTTCCTATGAAGTAAGCTTCCTACCCATGCTCCTCACATATAAGTCACATATTAGCTAATTTTAGCAACCACTCACATTGCTTCTAAACTGATAATATTCAGATTGTTTTTACTACTCGAGTCTCTCCTATCATGGGCTGGCTTTTCTTCTACCTTCCCTGCCTGGATGTGCCACTTCTTTTGCGGGATCTGAACAGCATAGGATTGAGGTCTTTTTTTTTTTTTTTTGAGACGGAGTCTCGCTCTGTCGCCCAGGCTGGAGTGCAGTGGCGCGATCTCGGCTCACTGCAAGTTCCGCCTCCCGGGTTCCCACCATTCTCCTGCCTCAGCCTCCCGAGTAGCTGGGACTACAGGCGCCCGCCACCACATCCGGCTAATTTTTTGTATTTTTAGTAGAGACAGAGTTTCACCGTGTTAGCCAGGATGGTCTCAATCTCCTGACCTCGTGATCAGCCCACCTCGGCCTCCCAAAGTTCTGGGATTACAGGCGTGAGCCACCACACCCGGCCCAGATTGAGGTTTTTATATTCCCCGTGTTTCTATTTGTTGCTGTATTCTTGGTGTGAGTCACTGTGGTGACAGCAGCATCCAGGACTTTGATGCCCACCTGTTAGCCACCTGAAGCTGCCCTCCCTAAGAACAGAAACATCCTCCTTGTTGAAAATGAAATGGACACTGTTTAGTCTCGCATTGACTCTGTTGTTGATTGTCTCTACTTGAAAGTAGGATCTATTGCAGTGCATTCTCCTGGTTTTCATTCATTCTTTTCTGAATATACACCTTGCACATGTGTGGTGTTTATTGTACCTGTGTGGGGTTTTATTACTTTATTATCATTTTTTCTTTAAAGTTCAGTCTCCATAGAGACTGTCAAAGATTGCCAGTGTTGACTCTATTTCAAGTCATCATGACTGAGTATTGGGAAAAATTTTCTGCAATAATTATACCTCAAATAGGGAGGGATAGCATTAGGAGATATACCTAATGTTAAATGACAAGTTAATAATGGGTGCAGCACACCAACATGGCACATGTATACATATGTAACTTACCTGCACGTTGTGCACATGTACCCTAAAACTTAAAGTGTAAAAAAAATTACACCTCAGATAAACCTCATTGGCTACGGTACTGCCACTGTGCAAAGCTTGTATGAGTTTTAAAAAAATGTTCAAATGGGCATTTTAGAGCATAAAGAGGAAGGCCACAATAATTTCTACCTGACTTAATTTGGTATATTTAGATATTTAAAGGACGAAATTTTAAAACCATTTTAAAATTTAAACATTCAGTATAATTCCACAAATTTCATTTAACAAAGTGAATGACCTTAAAAAACTAGACTAGCCAAGGATGTCTATGATTAATAGATATTAAACAATAGATTGAGTACCCGAAACTTCTCATAAGTTCTTGTTGTTGAATTTGTACCATGGGAATCTTGCTCTTGATGGAGGAAGAGGCACAAGGGCACAGATAAAGATGCTTCACCTCCTCCCTGTTCTTCTGAATCCATCTACTTTCCTTTGGTGATCCCAAACAATCCTTATCTTTGTAATGATGAGTGTCAAATAACTACTCTCAGGCTTAACTTATCCCTCTTTGTAAATGTATGTCACCAGATACATCCTAGACATCTCCATTTGAATATATGTAGGTGACTCGAACTTTACAAAAACACCAAAGGTCTCATCACTTTCCTCCTGAATTTGCTTCTATTATGTGTCTTTGTCTTGGACAGAAGTATAACCCACCATTCACCTTCCACCCCAGTGAGAGTTCTGAAGTCATCCTTTTTTCTTTCCAACTCTGAAGCTAGTCAATCAAGGCATGCCTACCACTCTCCAGAACATTTCTCCAATTGATCCTATTTATTCCCCTGTCAGCAAAACTATCCCATTTTTCTCCTTAATCAGCTCTTCCTCAACTAGAGGAATAAACACACAACACTTCGACTTGCCTCAAATATTGTCTCATTACCATTCATTCTCCATAGTGCAGCCACAATGCTCTTACAAAACATCCATCAGTGCATTTCACTCTCTTTGTTGAGTATCCCGCTATTGTGACAAAACATCCCAGAGTCTAAATATGTTAGCCAAGGGTCTCCATACAGGTAGTTAGGGCAATGTAAGGCTTAAGAATGCAACCTTCAGTTGCTGAGGTCCTACTTCCAGGATTTCTGACTTAGTTGGTCTGGAAGGGGCTGAAGCACATATATACTCTTTTATATAGTAGTAATGAACAGTCAGGTTCAGAAAATTAAACAAGTGTCAGGCTGCTTGGATATGATGATAATATTTAGCTGGATGTATTCTAACACTTAGCACGTTTCACAGCTGTGTGAAATTACCTATATCCCTGTTTCTTCAATTGAATGGGCATGTAATAACTGTACCTTCATTGTATAATTTCTTTGCAAATAGAATGAATCCCAAGCCCTGAAACCTAGTAAGTGCTAATTAAGTGAAAACCAGTGATATTATTTATACAACTTTATTTGCAGTTACCGTGTTATATTTTATGTGCCAGAAACTTGTAGTTTCACACAGAATGTTATTTCTTCCTCATTCTATTAATTGTGTCTGGGATTAGAAACTCTGGATTTATGTATTAGCGTTCTCCAGAGGGACAGAACTAATAGGATACATGTTTATAAAAAAGGGAGCTTATTAGGGAGAATTGGCTAACATGATCACAAGGCCAAGTCCCATGACAGGTTGCCTGTAGGCTCAGAAAGAAGGAAGCCAGTAGTGGCTCAGTCCCAGTGCAAAACCCTCAAAAGCAAGGAAGCCAACAGTGCAGCTTTCAGTCTGTGGTGGAAGGCCCGAAGAGCCCCCGGCAAACCACTGGTATAAGTCCAAGAACACAAAGGCTGAAGAACCTGGAGTCTGATGTCCAAGAGCAGAAGGAGCGGAAGGAAGCATCCAGCATGGGAGAAAGACGAAAGCCAGAAAACCCAGCAAGCAACGTCCTCCCATCTTCTTCCTCCTGCTTTGTTCCAGCTGTGCAGCATGGATGGTGCCCACTCACATTGAGGGAGGGTCTTCCTCTCCCAGTCCACTGATTCAAATGTCAGTCTCCTCTGGCAACACCCTCCCAGACACACCCAGGCACTTTACCAGCCATCCAGGCATCCTTCAATCCAACTAAGTTGACACCTAATATTCAATCATCACAGCTTCCTTCCTTTCACTTATCAATCATCTCCCTCCCAATCTGTACCCGGGATCCTTCCTTATGTCTATCCTGATTGAATTTTGTGGCTGATATTGATCTTTCCACACAGCTTAATAATGATATGTCTAGATGTGTATTTGTCTCTCTAAAATGTTAGCGTATTTACAATTAAAAAGTAAATACAGGATTGTGCCTTATGCATGTCTGTGTCTCCATCCCTTACCTATGGTAATGTAAGATGCAAAATACACACTCATTAACTCTTATGATGTTCCTGGGCTCTTAAATGAAACCATGTAAGTCAATATGTCACTTTACCAGAGGATAAAACAGGCTTAAAATGGCGTACATATTATATCATTACTGTTCATTAGAAATAGGACCAGAGAAGAAAGCTGTGTTTCAGAATAAAATCTCTCATAAAATATTAACTATAAATAATTGGTAAACTAAGTCAATAAATAAATCAGGAGAACAAAAGCAATAAACAATTGCACAATTTACAAAAATGGTTCTGTGTGTATAATGACAGCAGAATTCAGAACTAATTCGACAAAGCAGATGAGGCTCTTTTAAAAAGTGATCAGTCATTATGCCAACTAGTATTTAAATCCCAGCTACTCAGAATTTTGTGATGAAATTTTTAAGAAAAAAGAATATGTTTTGCCTCAAAGTAGGCAAAATAATAATTTGAAAGAAAACTTTTTATTCTAGGTCTCACCAAAAGAGAAATAAAAGAAGAAAAGAATCTTGCAAAGTTGATTTTAGCCTGACTTTGAGGAGTTCCCTATTTTGTAGATACTTAAGCAAAAAAAATAAATAAATACTAAAAGAAAGAAGGGAAGTAGGAAATGCTATTGGAAATTTATCAAGACCCTGCTTTAATACAACTGGCAAATGAGCAAAGATAAACCAACATTTTAGGCATTTTTTAGTATAGCATAGCATCTTATGTGACAAAACCCATATCCAATCCTTATTAGCCATGTGGCCTTGGGCAACTTTCCTAGAGGTTATAAATTTTAAAATTCTTTTTTAAAATGGTGATGGTAATAACTATTTTCTAAGGTTGATAGGAAAACAAATTAGATACTATTTAGGAAAAAAAAAACTTTGCCAAGTCCATGACATATGGAGAGAACTGAATCAACCTTTTTCAAATGAAAGCTCACATATACCTGAAAACTGTATTCATGGATCAAACTTTCTTCTTTATAACTGGTGTCATAATAGCTATTTCTATGCCTTCAGCTTCTTTAATATTGGGATTGATATCTGAATAAATGTGAATGACAATTTTTTGATCAAAAAAGGATGATTACATAATCTATGATTAAATCATACTAAATATTTAAAAGCACTTATCTCCCCAATGGGTAGCTTCCTACATTATGAATGAAAAGGATTTCTCTTTTTCTGACTCACAGTGTTTTAAAGCTGAACCTTCACAAAACCAAGGTATTTTTACATGTGACTTGGTACCCACACAAATATTCCTCCAAGTGTTAAATGGAGTATTAAGATTAGAAATACACAATTCCAATTATTGAAATTTTCATTTCTCTTTCCCTATATCCAAGCTTAAAGGTTATAGTTTTAAAATAGACAGTGAGAGGAACTGCCTTCCCCTAGTAGACACAGGGAATGTATCACCTTTAAAGTCTGTGCTGCTAAGATTAGAAATAGGCGTGGACAAATCTAAACAAAGTGCTGCTGTCTGCATATTGCTTCAGATCAGCTGTCGAAGATTTTCGTTTGTTGCATTTTGTTTGTGCTTGAAGGTCCACAGTCCCTTTGAGTAACCGGCTCCTAAGGCTGTGGCTGACACGCTCAGGTTGTGAAAGTTGGTGGAAAACTGAAGCAGTGTTAGAATGACTGATGAGGAGGCTGTTGTATTTAAGGATGATTTGCATTTCTCTGATAGCCAGTGATGATGAGGATTTTTTCATGTGTTTTCTGGCTGCATAAATGTCTTCTTTTGAGAAGTGTCTGTTCATGTCCTTCGCCCACTTTTTGATGGGGTTGTTTGTTTTTTTCTTGTAAATTTGTTTGAGTTCATTGTAGATTCTGGATATTAGCCCTTTGTCAGATGAGTAGGTTGTAAAAATTTTCTCCCATTCTGTAGGTTGCCTGTTCACTCTGATGGTAGTTTCTTTTGCTGTGCAGAAGCTCTTTAGTTTAATTAGATCCCATTTGTCAATTTTGGCTTTTGTTGCCATTGCTTTTGGTGTTTTAGACATGAAGTCCTTGCCCATGCCTATGTCCTGAATGGTATTGCCTAGGCTTTCTTCTAGGATTTTTATGGTTTTAGGTCTAACATTTAAGTCTTTAATCCATCTTGAATTAATTTTTGTATAAGGTGTAAGGAAGGGATCCAGTTTCAGCTTTCTACATATGGCTAGCCAGTTTTCCCAGCACCATTTATTAAATAGGGAATCCT
>NW_026654018.1:0-10094 GCF_009828535.3 Hylobates moloch | reverse complement strand
GAAAAAACTAAATAAGCAAAGTTGATACATAAGGACGCCCTTCTCTTTACCCTTACCTATTCTTCTCTTAACAACTTTAATTCATTTCTGACACTGTCACTAACTGAAAAACGGTCCAACTAAGAAAAAAAAAAAAACTGATCATAAAGGTGAGAAAAATTGTGATGTGTTCTATCCTAATCCAAGATATCTAAACCAATTTTACTGATAGAGAAAATATATTAAGTGAATGATGTAAATACATTAATATAGGTAACAACTCTTTGAAAGTAAAGTTTGCACATAACATGAAATACATAGAGAATTACTGCAGTCTCGAAGGAGAGAACCCTTGATGGGGAGTGGTAGTTAGTCAAAAAGGTGTATGAGCAAGTCATCTGTTGCAAGGTGATGGGAGGAGATTTTTATGCAGGCATTCAATATCAGAGTCAGAGGTTCTAATGAATTTTGTGTTTTATCTTGAGAGTTGGAGACTAGAAGATCTAAAATAGGAAATTTTTGGCATATGCATAGACAGAATGGAAACTTGGCCAAAAATAACGTGCTCCAAGTCATGAAAAATAGCACACATGCACAATTAACTAGAGTTACACAAGATGGTGCCTTTGCATTCGATTTTATTTGAACTCTTATTCTTCTCTATCTTTTGTGCTCTGTATCCTTGTTAACTCTTCAATTTTTTCCTCATCCTATGAGGTACTTTAAACATTTTATTCAATAACTCTTAAGGCAATTTTTACAATTCTGTTCACATATAAAATTGTCATAAGCATGTTTTGTGAGTGAAAAATTCTAATTTGTAATGCATATCAAGTGAAAAGCCTCAGTTCAGCACTCGTCATATCCAAAATCTGTGTTATATAATAATGTAAAAGAAATATTTTCACACATGTAGCTCAAATGAGATTCTTACTTACATTTTTTTTTTTTTTTTGAGACGGAGTCTCTCGCTCTGTTGCCCAGGCTGGAGTGCAGTGGTGCAATCTCGGCTCACTGCAAGCTCTACCTCCTGGGTTCATGCCATTCTCCTGCCTCAGCCTCCTACGTAGCTGGGACTACAGGTGCCCGCCACCACGCCTGGCTAATTTTTTGTATTTTTAGTAGAGACGGGGTTTCACAATGTTAGTCAGGATGGTCTTGATCTCGTGACCTCATGATCTGCTCGTCTCGGCCTCCCAAAGTGCTGGGATTACAGGCGTGAGCCACCACGCCCGGCCTACATTTTTCAAAATTTAACTCAATCTTTTATTTTTAAAAATGTGCATGTACTGCCTGTTCAGTAATCTTTTTATTTATTATTTGAAATTGGAAGTCCATGTTTTTAGATTGTTAGGAGGTCTTCACATATTTGAATGAGTTATTAAGTTGATACAACCATTTTGGAAAAATAATTATCATTATCTACTACATTTAAACACGTAATTTATGACCAGCAGTTTCAACAGAAACATCTGGATGTTCATCAGGATAGAAGGGATTGGAAAGCTCCATATTCATTCAACAAGGTGCTACACAAAACAAAAAGGAATGAATCACTGGTCCATAACATAAATAGATTTGACAAATGTAATTTTGAGTGAAATAAGCCAGAAAAAAATAAATACCGTATGCTTCCATTTATATGAAGACAAAGATAGGCAATATTAATCTATGGTAATATGTGAGACTGACTTCTTTTTCTCAGCATCAGCTGAGAGCCTGAAAAATATTTTTCTGGGGTGCTAAAAAAGTGCCAGATCTTAAAAATATTTGTACAAAAGATAATAATTTTTTAATATAAATAGGTACAAAATACAAACATGTACAAAAATGTATTTACAAATATGTTAAACAAGATTACTATTTATAATTTATACTTCAATATAATATTTTTCACTTTTGTTGGCATTAGTAAACCATCACACTTAATAAACAGCCATTTGGAATGGTTCTTCATTTAGGTATTTCCTTGATTAAATACCAAGTAGGAACATACCTTGATTCTGAAATATAAAGAATATGATTCCATGAAAGTTTCCATGAAAACTATCTTGCATTCTAAAATATTTTTAAAAGTACTTATTTTCAAAGTTCAGTTTCCTACTTTAAACAAAAGTTGAACTAAATTACACATAAGCTAGTCCCCAAAATATTCAGTAAATATCAAATGAAGGTGTGAAAGTTAAAGATTTCAATTTTTTACTAGTTAATTTATAGTGCTCTATTATTTTGCTTAATAAACAATTTTATGCTAGACATAAGCAGATTTCTCTATTCACATTATCTTTACCAAGAGCACTTCAATAAATACCATTGATTACTTGCAAAATACAGATTGTAGATTCAGAGCTCAAAACTAAAGCTCTGAGGATGTAATTCAATTAAGACAACCCATAGTTGTGAATTCACCTCACCAGTGCCCCTAAGACAAGAAGCTCTTTCTCACATCAAAGTGAATTATTTTAATTCACTTTGGATGTTAGGAATATCCTAACTCCTTTGTAATTAAAAACAAAAACAAAACTTCTCATGCTTCTTTATTCCTTAACAATCATGAGGTCTATAAAAATATGAACACAGAAGTTTGGGTCAGTTCAGTGACTGAACTAAAACATTATTTCCCAACATGTCCATGTTTTACAAGATGATGTGGTTGTTATCTGTGATGTCATTGCAAAGATCTTGATGGGTGCCAAAACACTCGAAGCATCACATAAGCCATGTTATACCTGTCACCCCAAATTTACCGAACCATTTGGATTAAAACTCTCAGTAAAGACTTCTGAGGCACAAAGATCTATGAATAACTCCTTAACCCCTTTGCTCTTACTCTTCAGGTACAATTTCAAATTTTCACCTTTCCCTTTCTGCACTGACCTTGGGAAAGTCACTTTATCTCTGTGATCTAATTTTCCACATCAATAATGTATCTCTACTTGGCATAGAGAGTTATGAGAATAAAATAATAACATATATGAGATTTCTGTGAATACTAATTGTACAGGTGGATTTTTAAATAATAGATTTAGGGCCGGGAGCAGTGGCTCACACCTGTAATACCATCAATTTGGGAAGCCAAAGCGGGTGGATCACCTGAGGTCAAGAGTTTGAGACCAGCCTGACCAACAAGGTGAAACACCGTCTCTACTAAAAATACAAAAATGAGCCAGGTGTGGTGGCGGGCACCTGTAGTCCCAGCTACTCAGGAGGGTGAGACAGGAGAATTTCTTGAACCCACAAGGCAGAAGTTGCAGTAGGCCGAGATCGTGCCACTGCACTCGAGCCTGGGCGATGAAGCGAGACACCATGTAAAAAACAAACAAACAAATAAATAAATAAAATGTATTTAGGAAAACTATTATAAGAAAAAAATTGAAAGCATTAAGAACTCTATTATGGACTGAACAAAAAAAGGAGAATTGGTACCATAACTTGGTAAGTTTATTTTAATAAGCCCAATTTCTATTAGTCCCTCAGTGTTTCTTCTTGCTCCGTGAATGTATATTCCTTGCCTCTATCTTATCCCATTTTTTCTATTGTTAATGCACAGACAGTTGTCACAAGTTCTATTCTCAATGCCTGTTGCATCAGGCAATAGATGACTCTGGTTACCAACTCAGAAAAACCTCATTTTTGAGAAATGTGTGAGGTTTGACTTTGATCTCATTCAGAATATTTTGGTTCAAACGTTTTTTGTTTTTTTGTGTGTTTTTTTTGGTTTGTTTTTTTTGAGATGGAGTCTCACTTTGTTGCCCAGGCTGGAGTGCAATGGCGCGATCTCGGCTCACTGCAAGCTCCGCCTCCCAGGTTCACGCCATTCTCCTGCATCAGCCTCCCTGGTAGCTAGGACTACAGGCGCCCGCCAAAACGCCCGGCTAATTTTTTTTGTATTTTTAGTAGAGACGGGGTTTCACCGTGTTAGCCAGGATGGTCTCAATCTCCTGATCTCGTGATCCGCCTGTCTCGGCCTCCCACAGTGCCAGGATTACAGGCGTGAGCCACGACGCCCGGCCCAAATGTCTTATGTTTGTGTAAATAAGAAAAGCACCTTTGAAAACTACATCTACAAATGAGAATAAGGAATAAAAAGGACAAGCCAAAGGTTATGGAACAAAATAAAACATGAAGAAAGAGAAATAGAAACACAATATTACTATATACAATATAGTAATATATTTTAAAATATGAAAAACGCTAGCAAAAAAAGCAATATGTGAACAAAAGAATTGGAGTAAAATAATAGAATTTGAAACAGCACAATCTGCTGAAAATATACAAAAGACAAATTAGGATATTTCTGAGCTCACTGTTTATAATATTAGAACATGTATATAAAAAGGAAAAGTGACTTTAAAATGTCTGGGGGCCAAGCAATATATAGTTTGTTACATTTTATTTACAAACAGTTTCTTTGACTAGGGAATCAATTTAAATTTTCTGTTTTGGAAATAATATAAATATATCTTTATTTTAGACTTTTTGCTGAAAAGTTTCTTAAATATTTACAACTTTAGGATAATCAGTGTACATTTCAATATATAATGTCCTAAAAATCAAACAGCTACCAAACATTGAAGTTCTGCCTTATATAAATCATTTGCATAAAAACTGATCATTAAAAACAGTATCTAATGAACATTTTGGCCCCAATATTAATTAAAACTCAAATGATAGCATTACAAGCTAAAGATTAATTTCAATGACATGTCATTCAACCATTTTGACATAATCGACTTATAATAATCTAAAATTGACTATTTTTATGACATATTTGACCTAAATGCAAGGAAAAAAGCTTTGACTCATTCTTAATTACTCTTTCTAACCAATTGATGGCCAATAACTGAAATCAATTTCAAACCATTTTTTGTTATTTTAATCTTTTAAACATGTTTTACTTTCAGTGATTCATTTTCTAACATTCATAGCCAAAGCCCAGGCTCTGCCCATCTTTGTCTACCTTAATGACTTTGTCAATTGTTGGCATACACTGGGTCTTAAAAACTTGTGTTTCTTCCGAATTAATTAATGAAGTAGAATTGCTCTGATAGGGTTTTGTATACCATTACCTCCAAAAGAGTACATTAGAAGTATTAGAAAATACTGATATTTATGAACAGATATTTATCTTATGATACAAAGAGCTAGAGCTGTTTTATTTTCTGTAAAACTAAGAATAACTTCTTGATAACATAGCTTCACAAAAAGAAAACCCAACATATTTGCATAAATAATTCTCTGAAATAACTATGTGAGTTTGTGTCTTTTTATATATGTGTAGATATACATATACTTACACATCTATACATATATATGTAACATAAAGGATATGAATATTAGGACTGTTTAATGTCTATTTGTCTTGGAAAGAAAAATATACTTAAAAATATTTCTCAATTGGGATTTGTAATCGTACCGACTTAACTGATAAACTTGGCGACTGCTCTTATGTTCTGTCTCCTTCCATAAATTTTTCAAGATACTAATTCAACAAATAAAAAGCTCTAATGTTCATTGGAAATAACTTATAGACTTTTTTAGAGCAGAGAAAAATTAAGAAAAACTTTGAAATGGTCTCAAAAAAGTACTAAATATTTTCAGTGGAAAACTAAATGTTAGTTTAGCTGATTGTATGGGGTTTCTGAACCTTTCACTTTTTGTTTGTTTTACCTATTTCACAACTGTGTAAACTGCAAATAATTCCTCTCCATGAAAATGCAAATTATCCAGTGTGGATATATTTGACCGTCACCCTATGGATATTGGCTAATTTTGCTTTTATTAAGCAAATTCATTTCAGCATGAATGTCTGCCTATATATTCTCTGCTCTTTGTATTCTCCTTTGAACCAGTCAAAACATCCTGTGGCACTCTTATTTATTAATCAGTTAAATAGAATCATGAACATATATTCATTTTACATTTGTATGAGAACCATTATTTTTCTTTTCTTTAAAAAAATTAATTATCCTTTGACATTGGGTTGACATTTTCTTAAGACCTGCCATAAACAGAGGATATCAAGTTTCTCAAGGTCAGTTCTAGAGGAAAAAAAAATTCTTTATAAAAATTTAACCTCATGTGTAACAGTTTCCATTCCCATAGTAATGACATTTGATATACATTGTATATATTAATCTGGGAATGATGTAAGATTCCAAGTATAATTTTATCAATGAACTCAACTACTTGATTACTTTCACTTATTTAAATACCTAGTTCAATGTTGTCCAGTGGCATTGAGGATTTAGGTAATTTTACCAGGTAGCCGTTCAATTTCTACACTTTCTATTTGCCCATGCAGAACATAACACATTTGATAAGTCAAAGTATAGGCATCTGGTGGCATAATTTTAATTTGTGATCAAATAAAAGCCTCATCAAATTTGTCTAGAAAATAACTCATTATTTACTTTATTTTAGGACTGTATCACTATGTAATGAGATACAAATATATGTAAGTGTAAGTGCCTGAGAGGCATGCAGAGAGCCTAAGATGTATGCAGTATGCCTAACAGGAATGCAGAGAGCTTCATTTTCATTGTCAGCTGCTCAGTTGTTTCTCACGAAAGAAATGTGGACAACTGACACCATTTAAGAGATATATAGCAACAAGTTTACAAAATTCTCATAGATGGGAGTGGCTAATGCATAGACAATAGCATTGACCTTTGATCCATATATATATATATATACCTCAAATACATTTGGATCAATTTAATCGTGAGTACTATAAACTACAAATGAAGGTAAAAAAGCAAATCTGTTGGTATTTTAGAAGAATGAAAGATTATTAACTCATGGCCTGTTTGTATTTGGAATGAGAAGGATGTACACAGCTTTCTTTGGACGGGGTCAATTGAAATTGTGATTTACAATGACTAAAACCTGACTGCTTTCACATTTTTTTTTTTTTTTTTGTCACTGTTGGGGGTGAAATTCTTGATTGATTCGTGCATTCGGAACTTTTTTTTTTTTGGAGACAGAGTCTTGCTCTGTAGCCCAGGCTGGAGTGCAGTGGCGGGATCTCGGCTCACCGCAAACTCTAACTTCTGGGTTCACACCATCCTCCTACCTCAGCCTCCCAAGTAGCTGGGACTACAGGCAGGCACCACCACACCTGGCAAATTTTTTGTATTTTTAGTAGAGACGGGGTTTCACCATGTTAGTCAGGATGACCAGGATGGTCTCAACCTCCTGACCCTGTGATCCACCTGCCTTGGCCTTCCAAAGTGCTGGGATTACAGGTTTGCGCCCGCATGTACCACTGCGCCTGGCCGGGAACTTCTGAATTAACTAAGGAAATTGACAAAATAGAGAATGACTCCTTATGTGACATGCAGAAAATATTTTGTGTCATTCGTGGTACATTTATCATATTTTCTATAGGTTTGTACTATGTTACTCCCCTTCTTAGAATTCCAAGTAGTTCAAAGCCAACAGGGACTGGTATATTATAGCATATTTAATGTAAGCAACTCTAAAAGCTAATGAAACCAAGTATCTACAAACTCTAGCCATAGCTACCATCAACATGAAGAATGTAATAGGCAAAATGTTTTACATGCTGAATATGCACTACTGAATTCTGTATGTATTTTTTGCAGTCTTAATTTAAAAGTATACTAGTTAGATATTTCATCTATGCCCTGGTATAGTAATAAAAATTCAGATACTGCTCAACAAGGAAGCACATTTTCAAAGCAACAGACCTGAAAACTAGTATTTTATTTGATATTTTAAATGCTTATTTCATTTTCTGGTTAAAGATGTTTGTGGAGGTAAAATTTAAAATAGATACTTTATGTTCTTCTATTATATAACATTGAAATTAAATTTTTTGTTAATAAATGTAGAAAAGTCTGAAGCATTGACTGAGAAGGATTTAGTAAATGGAGAATTTTGACTATTAAACTTCCCATTTTAACAAAAACATGCATAAAATATTCTTAGTATGATTTAATTAGCCTTTTAATAAATACAAAAGACATTATGAAAAAATTAAAGAATACATCACGTTGCAGAATCAAAAGTAATAAAAATCACTCAAATTCTACTGCTCAGAAATGAAAATAATTGCTAAACATTAGGTGGCAGTATTTCAGACATTCCTATATAAATATACTTAAATGAGGCCCAGAGCAGTGGCTCACGCCTGTAATCCCAGCACTTTTGGAGGCCGAGGCGGGCAGATCAGGAGATCAGGAGATCGAGATCATCCTGGCTAACACAGTGAAGCGGAGATCATGCCACTGCACTCCATCCTGGGCGAAAGAGCAAGACTCCGTCTCAAAATAAAAATATAAATAAATAAATAAGTACGCACATGCATTCTTCATTTATAAAATACATTTAATATTTTTAAATAAAAGCCAAAATAAAGCATTGATAAAATGACTACAGTTATTTGTATGAATATATGCATGTGTGTTCAGATGCATTAAGAAATCTTAATCCTCAAAATGATGAACATTTTAGAAGAAATATTAAGAATAATAGAGTTTGGGATCTGTATCTTTCTTTCTTTCTTTTTCTTTTTTTTTGAGACGGAGTCTTGCTCTGTCGCCCAGGCTGGAGTGCAGTGGCACGATGTCAGCTCACTGCAAGCTCCACCTCCCGGGTTCATGCCATCCTCCTGCCTCAGCCTCCCGGACAGCTGGGACTCCAGGCGCCCGCCACCACGCCGGGCTAATTTTTCGTATTTTTAGTAGAGATGGGGTTTCACCGTGTTAGCCAGGATGGTCTTGATCTCCTGACCTCGTGATCTGCCCGCCTCGGCCTCCCAGAGTGCTGGGATTACAGGCTGAGCCACTGCGCCCTGCCCTGGGATCTGTATCTTTCTAAGTAGGTGATTCTGTATCTAATGAGAAAATTATCATTTAAAAATTCAAAATGTTTTAGTTTGTTGTTATTATTTGTATTACTTTTAAAGACGGGGTCTTCTTATGGTGCCCAGGCTAATCTTGTTAATATTTTTATATTATCATGGTGTCTTAGGCAGCTCAAGCTGCCATAACAGAATACCAGAGACTGGTGTCTTAAACATTTATTTCTCACAGTTTTGGAGGCTGGGAAATCCTCCATAAGGTGCCGGCAGATTCAGTCCCTGGTGAAAGCTCCCTTCCTAGACTACAGGCTCCTGCCTTCTGACGATGTCTTCACATGGCACAAAATACAGAAAGACAGAGAGCTGTGGTCTCACTTTCTCTTCCTATAAGAACACTAATCCCATCATGGAGATGCACATGATCTTAACCAGACAAATTTTTTTGGATATTTTGAACTGATCAAATAACTCACATTGATTCAAACATATCACAGTTATTAAAACTCAGGCACAAAATCAAGTTAGTTCATCGCGAATTGAGGCAGATAATTTAAAATCAAAATATAGCTACACAAAACATCATTTCCTAATTATCTTAGAATTTAAAAGTAGTTAGAGGAAGAGAAAGCTCATCTCTCTATTACAGTATTAATGGGTTTCCCATCCTAGGTGTCTTAATCTATTTAAACAGCTATAACAAAATACCATAAATTGGTGGATTACAGGCAATAGAAATTTGTTGTTCACAGTTCTGGAGGGTGGGAAGTCCTGGATCAAAGTGCCATAAGATTTGGTGAGGACCTGCTTCTTGATTCATGAATTGCCATCTCTTCCCTGCGTCCTCACTTGGTGAAAGGGGCAGGAGTCTCTCTGGAGACTCTTTTATAAGTGCACTAATTCCATTCATGAGTGCTCTACCAGCATGACCTAATCCCCTCACTCTAAGGCCCCACCTGCAAATATCATCATATGGGTGTTACATTTCAACAGCTGAATTTTGGGGGGCACCATCATTCGGTCTACAGCACTGTGAAATCCCTAATATCGGGTTTTCTTTTTAATTTTTTTTTTTTTGAGACGGAGTCTCGCTCTCTAGCCCAGGCTGGAGTGCAGTGGCGCGATCTCGGCTCACTGCAAGCTCCGCCTCCCGGGTTCAGGCCATTCTCCTGCCTCAGCCTCTGGAGTAGCTGGGACTACAGGCGCTCGCCACCATGCCCGGCTAATATTTTTTGTATTTTTAGTAGAGATCACTGTACCTGGCCCCTAGATGAATATTTGAATAAAAGTT
>NW_026654017.1:7990-10098 GCF_009828535.3 Hylobates moloch | reverse complement strand
CTGGTCTCAAACTTCTGACCTCAGGTGATCCACCTGCCTTGGCCTCCAAAAGTGCTGGGATTACAGGTGTGAACCACCGCGTCTGTCCGAATTCTGAGTCTTTGGACCTCCTTGCTCAATTCATATCCATGGGCCTCAATTTTCTTCTCTATAAAATAATGTTCCAGATAAAATATAGTCCCAGGTAGAATAGTCATGTCTACCCGATAGAGTTCTGGGAAGATTTCCTTAGATACTGTATGTAAAGCATCCAACACAGGGCTTGGTATACAGTAGGTGTCAAAAAAATAGGAGTGATCACTTTTTTTTTTTTTTTTTGAGACAGAGTCTCACTCTGTCACCCAGGCTGGAGTGCAGTGGCTCGATCTCAGTTCCCTGCAACCTCTGCCTCCTGGGTTCAAGTGATTCTCCTGCCTCAGCCTCCCGAGTAGCTGGGACTACAGGCGCGTGCCACCACGCCCGGCTAATTTTTTTGGAGTGATCGCTTTTTAATGGAAGCAAGCAGCAAATGTGATTGGAAAGATTTGAATCAGGGTTTTGGAGGGCCTGGAATGCCAGGACTTCTTGTGACACTGAGAAACCTTGACCGTCTTGTGAGAATCTATCAGATTGTTCCCTCAGTCTGGTCTGAGGAGGGAGCAAGAAGCCCTTGGCCCAGCAGCTCTTGGGTTAAAATCTTCGTCTGCATCTGAGTTATTTGTAACTCGTTGTCATGGCAACAAGTTTGGCAAGCAAGCCAGTGCTGCAAGCTCCTGACAGTGCGGAGGGGAGGGCAGTGGGAGAAGACGGAAGATTTGGAAGGGGGGTGGTCTGTGACCAGCGCCTCACTTCCCTCTCATTTGTCTGAAGCTTTCAGCTGGAGATGAGGGTGAGCGTCCTCTAGGGAGAATCATTGCACGTTGGAGACTCTCCTCCCCAATCTCCTGATATTTCAGATATGAAAATAGGGCCAGAGAGGTCCAGCAGCTGGCTCAAGGCCACACAGCAAGTCAGAGACAGGACTAGACTTTTCTAAAAAGGACTTAGGGTCATGGAACTGAAGCATAATAAACCAGGAGGGGACCTTTGGAAATGTTTTGTCCACCTCCCCACCAACACACACATGCCTTTTTGTGTTGTTCATATGAGGAACCTGGACCCAGAGTGGTTCAGAACAGACTCAGCTTCACACAGCAATTCTGGTGGTGACTTGGGATCAAAACCCACAGGACTCGGGCCTCGCAGACCTGGGTATTTCCTGAGGAAGTGGCAGTCTAGGAATCACAGTCCAGAGAAGCCCCTCTCTGCTGACTGCCAAGACAGGGCCTCTCAGAGTAGCATTTATTTGACTGCCTTGGCTTCTGACTGCCTTGGCCTTTGAGCTCCTCAAATCCAACACGCATGTGCCCAGGTCACATTTCCCCTTCCCTGTGCCCTCTTTTTTCTGCATATATGTGTGTCCTCCTGCCTGTGGCATCGCTGTTGCCCAAATGGCAGCCCAGCCCCACCCCACCCTGGACCAAACACACCTGCCACATGCTTCCCATCCATATTGCCAAGGCTAGGCATTTCTTGAACATTCTCTTAGGTAATTCATTCCTCCCAATTATCATTCTCCATCTCCCAGTTTAGCAGGTGGAAACCTAAAGGACCAGAGAAAGATAGTGACTGGCCCAAAGTCACACAGTGAGTCTTAGCCCGAATCCCTCCTCCTCATAATGATCCTCCTCATTTTACATGTTTCTGCCCATTCTATCCCACACTGATTTCTCAGCCCTCAGAGTTCCTCTGGCACTTATCTTTGTCTTAATCACCCCCTTAAACTTGTGCAATTTCCTCTGTGTTCTCTGCCTTATGTGCAGCCTAAAATTCTCCTGTCTCCTCATAGCTGATTCCTTACCAAGTCCAGTTGAGTCTCTCCTTTCTGTACGTCAAATCTACCTTCTTTCCTCATCCTCTGCCACTATCCTGTTCCAGCCTCAACATCCCTCACATGAATGACCCCAAATCTACTCCCTGGCTTCCGGACTGGCCATTTTCAACCTAATACTCGGCACATCAGCAGTAAGAGAGCATTGATGCGAGTCAACACAACCTTTCCTTCTTTTTTTTTTTTTTTTTTTTTTTTT
>NW_026654017.1:4193-7956 GCF_009828535.3 Hylobates moloch | reverse complement strand
GGATTCGCGCCATTATCCTGCCTCAGCCTCTCCGAGTAGCTGGGACTACAGGCGCCCGCCACCAAGCCCGGCTAATTTGTTGTATTTTTAGTAGAGACGGGGTTTCACCCTGTTAGCCAGGATGGTCTTGATCTCCTGACCTCGTGGTCCACCAGCCTCGGCCTCCCAAAGTGCTGGGATTACAGGCGTGAGCCACCGCGCCCGGCCTCACAACATTTCCTTCTATGACACTCCATACCCCACAGGGTAAAGTCTAGCTGCTTGATAGGTTATTAAGGTCACATAAGTTCTGGCCCCTGCCAGACCTCTTGAGTCTCATCACCTGCCACTCTTGGCCTCACACCCTGTGCTCTGACCACTGAGCACATAACTATAAGTGCAACTAACTACAAGTGCTTCCTAGACTGCACCAGGCTTTTTTTTTTTTTCCCCTAGGTGTCTTTGCAATGTCTTCTGCATGAAAGGCCTTTCACACTGACACCCAAACCCCATTAATTCAGCTGTTGAAGTGTCACTTTATTCACGCAGCCTATCTTTGTTCACAAGTTGGATGAGATCCTGTCATCTGGGCTCCCACGGCGCCCCTCTGCTCCTGTACCGTGCAGAATTGTTGTCTGGGGCTCTCTCTCCTTTCAGATAGGAAGCTCCCTGAGGGCAGGAATTCTGTCTTCAGCAAAGCCCAGCACCTGGATGGTCCCAAAAGGAAGGGTCGGCGAATATGCATTGAAGGAATCCAGTAGCATGAATGGTTGGATGACGAAATGAAATTTGTTTTCAGCTCTGTGATTGCGCACTCTAGCCCGAGGGCCTGCGTGACGTCACTTGCTGCCTAGCAACAGTTTTCCCTCCGCCCCGGGGCGTGGTTTATGGGGGTGTGGCTTGTGTCAGCTGACGCAGGGTAAGGTGGCCGAGCAGCCCAAACCACATAGGTCTTGAGCAGAGAGGTGTGGTAGAAGAGAAGTGAGGATAGAAAGTGAGGGCCTTATGAGGTAGGTGATATTATTTCCCTTCCCCCTTATAGGTAAGAAAACTGAGGCACAGGGAGTCTTAGGTGACTTGCCAAAGCTACACAGCTAAGTACCGATGTGGTGGGCGCCCAACTCTGATCAACTCGGTCCCTTTTCATATTGTGCCGTCCTCTCAGCATTCCCTTTGGACAACAGGGTAGTTAATGGCGAAGTCGTGCCTGGAACCTGGGTCTTAGAGAAATAACTGTCAAGGTAGAAGAGAGAGAAGAAATTATATTTTGAACACCTACTGTGACATTGTGCAGTGGATGGCCCAGAGCTAGAATGCCAGGCCAGATGGGGCACTTTTTACATATTTAAAAAAAAAAAAAAAAGGCTGGGCACGGTGGCTCACACCTGTAATCCCAGCGCTTTGGGAGGCCTAGGCGGGTGGGTTACCTGAAGACAGGAGCTTGAGACCAGCCTGGACAATATATTGTGACCCCGTCTGTACAATAACAACAACAGAAATTATCCAGGTGTGGTGGCACACGCCTGTAGTCCCAACTACTTGAGAGGCCAAGGTGGGAGGACCACTTGAGCCTGGGAGGTGGAGGCTGCCGTGAGCCAAGATCACACTACTGCACTCCAGCCTGGATGACAGAACAAGACTCTGTCTCAAAAAAATTCTTAGGAACTCCTTAAAATATATACACATGTGCAAATGTTTCTGATATTAGAAGCAAAATTCATTAAATACATTGAAATGTTTGTCTTTAGGTGTAAAGGGAGTAGAAATACAGGAGAAAAAATAAAATTAACAAACGAAAGGAATCAAGAGAGGAGCCTTGAACAAACTAATGATGACTTCTGTCCCACTGGAAGTAATGTGTTCATTGATGAAAATTTAGGGAAAGAAAAACGTCCTACCATCTAAATACAACCAATGTTAGCATCTTGGTGTATTTAGGCTTTTATCTAGGCCTAGAAAAACCATATTTGGGATCATGCTGTATGTTCAATTCCATACTGCCATTTTCACATAAACGTTTCCCATTAAAATTTTTATAAACATCATTTAAATGGCCACAAAATACTCCATTGAGTGGATATACTTACAGAATCCCTTTCTGCGTAGGTTTTGGCATTTATTTTATTTTTTTCTTGCTTTGTTTAGATTTGTTTGGCCAGGTTTTAGGTTTGATTTTCTGTGTGTCTTATTTTGGGAGATAGATAGCATAAAGAGAGATTGTTGTTTGAGAGAAGTAAGGGAAAGCAGGGTAGGCTTTTGGGAAGCAATAGTATTTGAGGGGAATTTTGGAGTATGTAATGCACACATAGGATAAAACCTTAAAGTGACACAAGAGGTTATACAGTGAAAACTGTCTCTTTCTCACTCCTTATCCTCAGTTCCCCAGATCTCCACTGGGGCTCTCCACTGTTACCAGTTTTTTGTAGGACCTTTGTGTGAACATTCTAAGGCTACACAAGTGTGTGTGGCTATTTTTTTTTTGTCATTTTAAACAGCATTATTGAGATATAATTCATTTACCATACAATTCACCCCTTTAGAGTATAGAATTCAATGGCTTTTAGTATATCCATAGAGTTGTTCAATCATCACCACAATCAATTTTAGAATATTTTTCATTGCTCCTGTCCATTTTCACACTGCTATAAAGAACTGCCAGAATCTGGGTAATTTATAAAGAAAAGAAGTTTAATCGACTCACAGTTTTGCATGGCTGAGGAGGCCTCAGGAAACTTACAATCATGGTGGAAGGGGAAGCAGGCACGTCTTACATGATGGCAGGAGAGAGAGAGTGCGTGTGAAGGAGGAATTGTCAAACATTTATAAAACCATTAGACCTCGTGAGGATTCTCTCACTATCATGAAAACAGCATGGGGGAAACTGCCCCCATAATCCAATCACCTTCCACTAGGTCCCTCCCTCAACATCTGGGGATTACAATTCAAGATGAGATTTGGGTGGGGACACAGAGCCAAACCATATCAACTCCAAAAAGAAACCCTATACCCCTTAGCCATAACCCCCCAGTGTTCCCATTCCCCATCACTAGACAATCACTGTAGACAATCTCTGTAGATTTTCCTGTTCTGAACATTTCATATAAAAGGAATCATACAAAATGTGGCCTTCTGTGATTGACTTCTCACTAACATGATGTTTTCAAGGTTCATACATGATGTAGCATATATCAGTATTTCCATTTTTTTAATAAAAATAGAGACTTTATTTTTATTTTTTGCCTGTTTGTTTATTTTATGAGACAGGATCTCTCCCTGTTGCCCACGTTGGAGTGCAGTGGTGTGATCATGGCTCACTACAGCCTTGACCTCCCACCTCAGCCCCCCGAGTAGCTGGGACCACAGCCATGCACCACCACGCCCGGCTAATTTTTAAATTTTCTGTAGAGACGGGATCTCCCTATATTGCCTAGATTGGTCTCAAACTCTTAGGCTCAAGTGATCCTCCCACCTTGGCCTCCCAAAGTGATGGGATTACAGGCATGAGCCACCATGCCCAACCTAGACTTTATTTTTTTAGCTGTTTTAGGTTGACACAAAAATTGAGTGGAAAGTGCACAGAGTTCCCATAAACCCCTTCACCCTACTACAGTTTCCTCAATTATTAACATGTGATACATTTGCTAAAACTGATGAGCCAATATTGGTACATCATCATCATCATCATATTATTATTATTATTATTATTATTATTATTTGAGACGGAGTCTCACTCTGTCACCCAGGCTGGAGTGTAGTGGTGCGATCTTGGCTCACTGCAACCTCC
>NW_026654017.1:0-4183 GCF_009828535.3 Hylobates moloch | reverse complement strand
CCATGTTGGCCAGGCTGGTCTTGAACTCCTGACCTCGTGATCCACCTGCCTTGTCCTCCCAAAGTGCTGGGATTACAGGTGTGAGCTACTGCGCCCAGCCTGGTACATTATTATTAACAAAAGTTCATAGTTTGCTTTAGGGTTCACTCTTGGGATTGTACATTCTCTGGGTTTTGACAAATGTCTGATGTCATGTATCCACCATTACAATATCATACAGAGTAGTTTCATCACCCTAAAAAATCCTCTGTGCTTGACTGGGCATGGTGGCTCATGCCTGTAATCCCAGCACTTTGGGAGGCCAAGGCGGGTGGATCACGAGGTCAAGAGATCGAGACCATCCTGGCCAACATGGTGAAACCCTGTCTCTACTAAAAATACAAAAATTAGCTGGGTGCTGGAGGCTGAGGCGGGAGAATTGCTTGAATCTGGGAGGTGGAGGTTGCAGTGAGCCGAGATCGTGCCACTGCACTCCAGCTTGGCAACAGAGCAAGACTCTATCTCAAAAAAAAAAAAAAAAAAAAAATTCTCTGTGCTCTACCTAGTCACCTTTCTCCTTCCCTCAAACCCCTGGCAACTGTTGACCTTTTACTTTTCCATAGTTGGCTTTTCCCGATTGTCATATAGTTGGAATCATACAGTATGTAGCCTACAGTATGAAAGAAGGATTAGTGTCCTCCACTTAGCAAAATGCATTTAAGTTTCCTCCATGTCTTTTCATGACTTGATAGCTCATTTTTTATTGCCAAATAATATTCCATTGAATGGATGTACCACGGTGTGTTTTCTCAGTCACCTTGGTTGCTTCCAAGTTTTGGCAACTTTGAAAACAACTGCTATAAACATTCATGTGCAGATTTTTATGTGGACATAAATTTTCAACTCATTTGGGTGAATACCAAGAAGCATGATTGCTGGATCATATGGTAAGAGTATGTTTATCTTTGTAAGGAACTATTCCAACGTGGCTGTACTATTTTACATTCCCACTTTGCAGTGAGGATTCCTGTTGCTCTACACTCCTTGTCAGCATTTGATGCTGTCAGTGTTTTGGATTTTAGCCATGCTAATAGGGGTGTGGTGGTATCTTATTGTTATTTTAATTCTCAATTCCCTAATGATACATGACGTTGAGCATCTTTTCATATGCTTCTTTACCATCTGTATATCTTCTTTGCTGAAGTGTCTGTTCAGATCTTTTGCTCACTTTTAAATTGGATTGTTTACATTCTTATCGTTGAGGGTTTTTTTCTTTTTAAAGAAGAATTACTGGCTGGGCGTGGTGGCTCACGCGTGTAATCCCAGCACTTTGGGAGACCGAGGTGGGTGAATCACGAGGTCAGGAGTCCAAGACCAGCCTGGCCAACACGGTGAAACCTTGTCTCTACTAAAAATACACAAAATTAGCTGAGCGTAGTGGTGGGCACCTGTAATCCCAGCTACTCAGGAGGCTGAGGCAGGAGAATAGCTTGAACCTAGGAGGCGGAGGTTGCAGTGAGCCGAGATCACACCACTGCACCCCAGCCCCGGCGAGAGTGCAAGACTTCATCTCAAAAAAAAAAAAATTGTTATTGTTTTTTCTTATAGGGATGGCATTTTGCCATGTTGCCCAGGCTGGTCTTGAACTCCTGGACTCAAGCAATCTACTCACCTTGGCCTCCCAAAGTGCTGGGATTACAGGCATTCGCCACCAGGTCTGGCCTTATTGTTGAGTTTTAAGAGGTAATTGTATCTTTTAGATACCAGTTCTTTATTAGATATGTGTTTTGCAGGTATTTTCCCCATTCTGTGGCTTGTCTTTTCATTCTCTTAAACGTGTCTTCAGCAGAGCACAAGTTTTTAATTTTAATGAAACCAAATTCATCAGTTTTTTCTTTTATGCATTGTGCTTTTGGTGTTGTATCTAAAAAGTTATTGCCAGCCTGGGCAACATGGCAAGACCCCGTCTCTACTAAAAATACAGAAAATTATTTGGGCATGGTAGCATGCACCTGTGGTCCCAGCTATTTGGGAGGCTGAGGTGGGAGGATCACTTGAGCCTGGGGGGCAGAGGTTGCAGTGAGTGTAGATTATGTCATGCACTCCAGCCTGGGTGATGGAGTGAGACCCTGCGTCAAAAAAATAAAAAAAAAAATTAAAAAGTCATTGCTAAAGCCAAAGTCACCTGGATTTTCTCTTATGTCACCTTCTAGGAATTTTATATTTTTGTGTCTTATACTTAGGCCTATGATCCATTTTGAGTTAATATTTGCAAAAGGTGTAAGGTCTGTGTCTAGATGAATGTTTTTGCATGTGGATGTCCAGTTGTTCCAGCACCATTTTATCAAAAAGAGTGTGCTTCTTCTATTGAATTGCCTTTGCTCCTTTGTCAAAAATCAGTTATATTTTTATGTGTCTATTTCTGGCTCTCTATTCTGTTCCATTGATCTATTTGTCTATTCTTTTATCAATACCACACTATCTTGATAACTGTAGCTTTATATAGTAAGTCTTGAAGTCAGGTAGTGTCAGTCTTCTGACTTTGTTTTTCTCCTTCAATATTGTGTTGGTTATTCTGGGTCCTTTGCCTTTCCAGATAAAATTTAGAATTAGTGGCCGGGCGTGGTGGCTCACGCCTGTAATCCCAGCACTTTGAGAGGCTGAGGTGGGTGGATTGCTAGGTCAGGAGTTCGAGACCAGCCTGGCCAACATAGTGAAACCCCCCTCTCTACTAAAAATACAAAAATTAAGGCCAGGCGCGGTGGCTCACGCTTGTAATCCCAGCACTTTGGGAGGCCGAGGCAGGCGGATCATGAGGTCAGGAGATCGAGACCACGGTGAAACCCTGTCTCTACTAAAAATACAAAAAAAATTAGCCGGGCGTGGTGGCGGGCGCCTGTAGTCCCAGCTACTCAGAGAGGCTGAGGCAGGAGAATGGTGTGAGCCCGGGAGGCGGAGCTTGCAGTGAGCCGAGATTGAGCCACTGCACTCCAGCCTGGGCGACAGAGCGAGACTCCATCTCAAGAAAAAAAAAAAAAAATACAAAAATTAGCTGGGCTCAGTGGCGGGAGCCTGTAATCCCAGCTACTGGGGAGGCTGAGGCAGGAAAATTGCTTGAACCCAGGAAGTGGAGGTTGCAGTGAGCCGAGATCGCATTACTGCACTCCAGCCTGGGTGACAGAGCAAGACACCGTCTCGGAAAAAAAAAATAAAAAATAGAATTAGTTTGTTGATACCCAACAAATAACTTAGTGGGATTTTGTTTGGGATTGTGCTGAATCTATAGATCAAGTTGGCAAGAGCTGACGTCTTGATAACATTGAATCTTCCTATCTATATACAATAAATAGCTCTCCATTTATTTATATTTTCTTTGATTTCTTTCATCAGAGTTTTATAGTTTTCCTCATGTAGATCTTGTACATATTTTGTTAGATTTATAACTAAATATTTCATTTTCTTGGTGCTAATGTTATATTGTGTTTTTTATTTTAAATTCCAACTACCACCCATCTCGGCCTCCCAAAGTTCTGGGATTACAGGCGTGAGCCAGTGCCCGGCCTGAACACATACCTTAATCATCTTTGCTCCCCCACAGTGCCACAGTGCCAAGCACAGTGTCTGATTTTAGTAGTAACGTGAAGATACTGGTTGAATTGGACAAAACTTGAAACAGAAAATGAGCACATTTTTTAGAGTTGCACTGGAGTGCTAAAGTCAAAATAAAATATAAGGACAAATCTCTAAATTAAGCATTTCATTTGGGAATCACAGAATTGCCATTTGAGGTATACACACATACCGTAGTGGTACATCCAAAGAAGGAAGAGAAGGTGGAAGCTTTTATTAGAAAGCGAAATGTGCCAGGCACAGCAGCTAACACCTGTAATCCCAGCACTTTGGGAGGCCAAGGCAGGAGGACCACTTGAGCCCAGGAGTTCAAGACCAGCCTGGGTAACATAGTGAGACCCTGTCTCTATTTAAAAAAAAAAAAGAAAACACTTGACTTTTATATATTAACCTTGTATCCTGCAACCTTGCTATAATTGCTTATTAGTTCCAGAAGTTTTTTTTGTTGTTGTTGATTCCTTGGGATTTTAAACATAACAATCATGTCATCTGCAAACAGATTATTTTACTTATTCCATCCTAGTCTGTGTACCTTTTCTTGTTGTATTGCATTAGCTAGGACTTCTAGTATGAT
>NW_026654016.1:0-10102 GCF_009828535.3 Hylobates moloch | reverse complement strand
TCTAGGTTATATATATATATATAACCTAGAACAGTGTGTGGCACATAGGATGCATTGTGTAAGTGCTATTGTTATTGCCAGAGGCCCTGGGGTGGAGTGGAAAGAACAGAGGCTCAAGAATCACCTACCCTGGTCCCAATTCAGACTCTGTCACACTGGCTATGTGACTTTGGGCAAGTCCTTTTTGTCTCGGAGCCTCAGCAGCGTTGTCTGCAATATGTATAATATGGAATTCATAAGACTCCCTGGAGGCCAGGTGCAGTAGCTCATGCCTGTAATCCCAGTACTTTGGGAGGCCCCCATTTGAGGCCAGAAGCTCAAGACTGGCCTGAGCAACATAGGGAGACCTCATCTCTACATAAATAAATAAATAGACAAATAAATACATACATGCATACATACATACTCTGGCTACCAGGGCTATTGGGCTATCACATGGACAAATCACCTGTCTTACAGAAGGTCTTAGAGAAAAGGTGGCTGTTATTATAATGCTGATGAGACCCAGTGGGGACAGAGAGACATCCTTCATGGTTTCTGTCCCCCCAGGCCGTGGTCCTCCATACCCTTCAAGCTAGCCCAGCCCTACCCCGCTTTGAGCTGGATAGGCCCTGCAGCCTCTCTGCTCCTGCTCCCAGGCTGGCTTGCTGGCTTGACAACTTCCTTTCTCCCCAGAGCACTGGGGGCTGTGAAGGCAATTCTGAGGCAACTCTGAGGCAGGGAGGGAGCTGGCTGGAGCCCCGGATACCCCCACATAAGGTGGCTTGCAATGGAGAGACAGGGTCTGGCTGCACATCTCCCTCCATCTTGGTAAGGTCTGCTTGCCTCAAAGCCTCCCATCCATCTGACCCTGGTCTGGGGCTCAGTGGAGCTGGAGTAGCCAGTTAGAATGAGAATCAGAGACTCCCAGGCTTCTGAGTAGAGTTAACTTCAGCTCCTCAACTCTCCGTCCTCACATATTTTAGTTTATGGGAGGGGGAACTAGACCTAGAAAGAATAAAGAATGCAGCCAAGGTCACACAGCAATGATTTCCATATTACAGAGTAGGAAGCTGTGGTTTAGACATGTTCAATGCAGAGTTAGGATCATAATCCAGATCTCTTAAATGCTATCTTTTCTAGAATCAGAATATGTAAAGCCAGAAGAGATCTTAGTTTAAGGGACATCTGAGTCTAATCCCACTTTGTACATGAGTAACACTGAGGCCCAGAGAAGAAGAGGGATTTACCCATGGTCCAAAAGGAGTTAGTGGCAGAGGTGGCACTCGAACACAGGGTTCCTGATTTTTTTTGTCCAGGGGCTCTTCCCACGCCCACCAGCTGCAGGAGAGGCGGAGGGCCCAAAGGCTGTGTGTCAGGGTGTGGGGTACCTGGCTCAGTACTGGGATGCTTTTAGCCCCTGCCCAGTCAGAACTATTGTTTTCCTACCACCTTATAGCTCTGAGGACCCTCTCTTACCTTCCTCATTGGTACCCTGGGGAAAGTGTTCCCACATGGCTGAGCCCTACAGAGAGTTGGGAACCTGAGTTCTAGGTTGCACGTCCTCAGATGAGTCCTTTCCTCTCTGTGAACCTCTGTTTCTCCAACTTTAAAATGGTGTCTATGGAGCAAAGGAGGACTAGTTGAGTCTGAGCAGTAGAATTAACTGGAGAGCTGGGAAAAATCCTGATGCCCAGGCCCTACCCTAAACCCATGAAATTAGAATTTCTGGAGGTGGGCCCCAGCCTCGGGAGGATTTGTCCAGTCCCCCAGGGGATTCCAGTGAGCAGCTGGGGTCAAGGAGATCTCTAAGAGCTCCTCTACCTGACTGTTGCTAAATTCTGTGTCCCATTCAGGGTGTCTTGGGTTGAGGGGAAGGAGGACCCTGACAGCTCCCCTCCCACAGCCTCCACACCGAGCATGCCAGCCCAAACCATAGGCCATTTCCCCAGGGTTAGAAAATTGCTTTGTGGTTTCTGGAGTTGTCTGAATTCCTACTGGGGCACTGCTCCTGTGGTAGGAGTCTGCTTGTCCACACCCCTCCATCTCCTCTTTCCCTGAGATCCCCCTGCTCCTTGTCTGACCAACTCTGTGTGGACGAGAAATAATGCAGGCTCTGGAATCAGGACAGACTCAGGGCAACATCCCTGCTTCACCATGAGTAGCTCTGCAAATCATTTCACCTTCTCTAAGCCTCAGTTTTCTCATTTGTAAAGTGGATTGTATTGGTACTTAGCTCACAGCACTACTGGGAAGATTAGCTGAGCCAATGCATGTGGCATGCCTAGCACAGTGTCCGGCACAAGGGAGCACTCAGTGAACAGTAACAGCCCTGGGGGCAGCCTGGTGCCTGTCTCCCTCAGAAGAACCTCAGGGAAACTGCCTTGCTCTCACTTGAAAGACTCAACATCCTGAATGAGGCCCTATTCTAAGACAGGGCTCTCAATCTGCTTTCTGTGCTTGGTGCTTTCTAGTTCATGAGGCAGGTCCATTCCACTTGTGCCACCGTCCCAGCAAGCCCATGAGAGAGGAATTCTTTTTTTTTTTTTTTTTGAGACGGAGTCTTTCTCTGTCCCCCAGGCTGGAGTGCGGTGGCGCGATCTCGGCTCACCACAACCTCCACCTCCTGGATTCACGCCATTCTCCTGCCTCAGCCTCCCAAGTAGCTGGGACCACAGGCGCCCACCAACACGCCCGGCTAATTTTTTTGTATTTTTTATTAGAGACGGGGTTTCACCGTGTTAGCCAGGATGGTCTCGATCTCCTGACCTCGTGATCCACCCGCCTCGGCCTCCGAAAGTGCTGGGATTACAGGCTTGAGCCACCGCGCCCGGCCAAGAGAGGAATTCTTATCATCTCTGCTATACAGGTGACTAAGCTGGGGCCCAGAGAGGTTCAGTCGTTTGTCCAAAGTTACTCAGTTTAGAATTGGTATTCAAAGGCAGAATTCGAAAGCTGGATTCGAAAGTGGAACCTTTACTAACATCTGCCCACCTCAGCATGGGTGCAGATGCCTACTGAAGGTGCTTGTAAAGTCAAGGGGGCCAGATACTAGCCAGACATAAACACAAACAGAGTCGGGGGTGCTGGGACAGGCTATAACAAATATCATAGGGTTGGTGGGCTGGCAAGTTTAAAAGAGGCTCTCCACCACACCAGCCACCACTGAAGGGGGTTGACAAGTTGATATTTGCCGGGAAGGAAGTTAGGGAAAATGATGAATGATGCCCCCATACCGTGAGCAAACGAACAGCTTCTTACACACACACACACACATGCACACATGCGTGATAATACAACTAGCAATAGCCACCCTTTGTTTGCGTCTGGCTTTACAACATATGAAGAAAAACTTTCTCCTGTCGATCACCTTGTTTTTCCCCCACAATACATTCTCTTTATTTCCCCCAACAAGATATTCATTTGACAAACATCTATTGAGCTCTTACTATGTGATAAGCACTGTTCTAGGTGCTTAAGATACATCAGTGAGCAAAATAGCTAAGATCCCTCTCATCGTAGAGCCCGTAATCTAGTGAGGAGGCAAAAAGTAAACAAGAGAAATAAACATTTCATATGGTTGATGGTGATACGTGCTGTGGGGTAAGAAAAAAGCAGGAGGAAAGAGGGTCAGGGTGTGTGAGGGGAGGTTGCAGGTGCCCAGGTAGGTCACACTGAGAAAGAGACATTTGAGAAAGCTCTGAAGGAGGGAAGGAGGCGAACCATGAAGATATATAGAAGACCATTCTAAGTGGACAAAACAGTCCACGCAAAACACCCAAGTTGGTTGTGTGTGGGAAATGCTTGGAGAGCTACCAGGAGGCCAGCACTGGAGTGAGCAGAGAGGAGGAACGGGACGTGAGGGCAGAAGGTAACGAGAGACAACATCTTGGAGGACCTTGTGGCCACCGTGATGACTTTGGCTTTACTTTTAGAGAGATGAGAAGCCATAGGAGGGATGCTACTTGGGTTTCACCAGACCCCTCTGGCTTGCATCCTTGAAGTGCAGAGAATAGGCTGTGGCAGGCAGGGTGGAAGGGTTATCCTCAGGGTAGAGACAGTGGAGGTGGTGAGAGGGGACCAGATGATAGGGCAGAGGATTTGAGACAGGTGGAATGTGGAGCGATGAAGAAAGAAACGAAGCAAGGAATACCTCATGTGCTATGAATGTCTCCACAGTCTCCACTTCTGTGGTCACCACCCCAGCAATGGCCTCCACACAGGGACTCCTTGCTCTAGCCCAGCCCCCTACAATTTACTCTCCACCCAGCAGCCAGAGGGGTCCTTTTGAAATGTAAATCAGGTCCTGTCACTTTCCTGATTTAATCCTCCTGTGACTTCTCATGATACTTAGAAAAAAGTCCAAGGCCCACATGAGCTGGCTCCATCTGCCTTTCCAGTGACTTTTCCCACCTCATCCCCATCCCCCACTCGGCTCCAGCCTGTTCTGCTGTCCCAGGAATTCACCAATCTCATTCCCACTTCAGGACCTTTGCATTCGCTGTTTTCCCCGCCTGGAAAGTTATTTCTCTACTCTGCAAGGTTGACTGTTTCTCATTCTTCAGGTCACAGCTGAAACGTTGTCTTCTCAGAAAGATCATACCCTATACCACCACCCCATCAAAGTTAGGTTCATCATTCTGGGTTTTCTCCTATAGCTCCTGGGTTTTGTTTTTTTCCTTCGCTCACATTCCATGGGTGATATGTTGCTTTCTGCAATTTTTGTCCCCTTCACTCAGCTTCCTGAGGGCAAAGGCAGGGGCTACACAGACTTGGCTCAGCCCTGCATCTCAGTGCCTGGTTCCAGGACAGGCACTCAGGGTTAGTGTGTGTGTGGCAGTGCATGATAAGTGTTTTATAGCCATATGCTCATTTAATACCTACGGCAAGCCTGTGAGCTAGGTGTTGCTATTATCTGCATTTTACAGATGAGGAAAGTGAAGAATGGAGAGGTCATAACGTTTCCAGTGATAGAGCAAAGATTCCAGATCTGTCTGACCTTTTATAATCACACACACACACACACACACACACACACACACACACAATGGGTACTCTGGAAACATTTTTTAAATGAATGAAGGATTGCAAATGTCAAAAAGTTAGACTTAAATTTAGGTCCATCAGACACAAAATTCATATTCAACCTCCACTGCCTAAGCTGACATAATGGGGAGCCCCATGCTATTTTTGATGTCAGATTATGGAAAGAACATGAGCTTTGGAGCCAAGCAGGCCTAGGCCTTCAATCTCTGTCTCACTGATTACTATGGGACCTCAAGCAAGTCACTTCACATCTATGAACCACTGTTTGCTCATCTGTTTGTAAAATGGAGACGAAAGTCACCCCTGATTCTTGGGGTTCCTGTCAGAAGTGTGACTTTGGACAAGCTTGTCTCTTTCCTCCTCCAGTATTCTCTAATGTAGTAATCTCAATCCATACTGCTGTATCTTGTTTCACTCATTCAACCTATTCATCTGTCCATCTACCTGCTCCTCAGTCCATCAATCCACCAATTCATCCATCCATCCACCCACTCATCCATCTATCCCTCCATTCTCCATCCATCCATTCATGCATATATCCACTCATCTATTCATCTATCCTCCATCCATCAATTCAATCTATTGATATGAATCAAGACCTCTGCTATCTACCAGGCCCTGTGTTAGGCCATGAGCTACAGAGAAGAGTAGGATACTAACAAAACCTGTAGTCTAATTGTTCAAATAGTGGTCCAGGTCTCTATCATGTCCTGTGGTACCACAGGGAGTGAGTGGCTAATGCTGCCTATTGAATGAAAGCATGCTAGCTGGCCTGAAAGCTGTAACAGGCACCCTCCAAGGGCTGAAATTTTGTTGGTTCCTCTTTCAGTCCCAGTGCTTAGCATACAGGGACTTACTATGTGCTGACCTGCTTCTGAACTGTGAACACTCCCTTGAATATAATGTGAACTTTAGCCAGTGGGCCACATAGTTTCAAACAGGGGTGTGACAAGATCAGATTTGCTTTATAGAATGACTTTTCCAATCCCTGGTGTCTTCTGGGTTAGAAGAGACAGAATCGAAAGCAGGGGGCCCAATGTAGAGGCTGTTGGACTAGTAGCAGTGAGAGATAATGGGCAACTGACTTTGGCAGCAGTGGAGTTGAAGACAAGCAGAGAGACTCGGGAGATATTGAAGAGGTTGACTCACTTTGTTGTAATTGCATGGGTGCAGAGGTGAGGGTGAGAGAAATGGAGAAAATGGCTCCCAGGTTTCTGCTTTGGACATTTGGGGACCTGGCTGGATGGCTCCAAGTGCTATACTATGGAGGCCTGGGACAGGGGACAGAGGAGTGGGTAAGAACACGGTGGCTTTAACTTTCCTGGAGCAGTTTGCTTGGCATTCACATTTATTGCCAGCAAATATTTTTCTTTCTTCAGAGCTGCAGCCCCTCAGCTCTGTCCTGCTCACTGACAGATGTAAAGGCACATTAACAGATGCCAGTTGTTAACACACCTTCATTTAAACGGATTAATCAGCCCCTCGGAAACCTGGGAAATTCTCACTCCTGACAGTCTCTTCTCTCTCTCTCTCCCTCTCTTTTTTCCTTTCTCTCACTTCCTCTCTCTTCTCTTCTCTTCTCTTTCTCCCTCTACTCTTTCTTCTCTGTGTCTTACACAGATACTCTCACATCCACCCTTACACATACTCACACACCCTACGCAGACTTGGGAGGATGTGTGTGTATGTATGTCTGTTTGTGCGTGTACACACAGGAATGGGGTGTGGGAGGGAATGGGAGCTTGAAATGTAAACCTTTTAAAAATTTTTTGTTTTAGACCAGATTCTTAGTTAAGGCCCAAAAAGGAGCCCTATAGGTCATGTGTTTGCAGATGACATGATTGTATATTTAGAAAACCCCATCGTCTCAGCCCAAAATCTCCTTAAGCTGATAAGTAACTTCTGCAAAGTCTCAGGATACAAAATCAATGTGCAAAAATCACAAGCATTCCCATGCACCAATAACAGACAAACAGAGAGCCAAATCATGAGTGAAATGAGTGAACTCCCATTGACAATTGCTACAAAGAGAATAAAATACCTAGGAATCCAACTTACAAGGGATGTGAAGGACCTCTTCAAGGAGAACTACAAACCACTGCTCAACGAAATAAAAGAGGACACAAACAAATGGAAGAAAATTTCATGCTCATGGATAGGAGGAATCAATATCATGAAAATGGCCATACCGCCCAAGGTAATTTGTAAATTCAATGCCATCCCCATCAAGCTACCAATGACTTTCTTCACAGAATTGGAAAAAACTACTTTAAAGTTCCTGTGGAACCAAAAAAGAGCCCACATAACCAAGATAATCCTAAGCAAAAAGAACAAAGCTAGAGGCATCACACTACCTGACTTCAAACTATACTACAAGGCTACAGTAACCAAAACAGCATGGTACTGGTACCAAAACAGCATGGTACTGGTACCAAAACAGAGATATAGATCAATGGAACAGAACAGAGCCCTCAGAAATAACACCACACATCTACAACCATTTGATCTTTGACAAACCTGACAAAAACAAGCAATAGAGAAAGGATTCCCTATTGAATAAATGGTGCTGGGAAAACTGGCTACCATATGTAGAAAGCTGAAACTGGATCCCTTCCTTACACCTTATACAAAAATTAATTCAATATGGATTAAAGACTTACATGTTAGACCTAAAACCATAAAAACCCTAGAAGAAAACTTAGGCAATACCATTCAGGACATAGGCATGGGCAAGGACTTTATGACTAAAACACCAAAAGCAATGGCAACAAAAGCCAAAATTGACAAGTGGTATCTAATTAAACTAAAGAGCTTCTGCACAACAAAAGAAACTACCACGAGAGTGAACAGGCAACCTACAGAATGGGAGAAAATTTTTGCAATCTACCCATCTGACAAAGGACTAATATCCAGAATCTACAAAGAACTTAAACAAATTTACAAGAAAAAAGCAAACAACCCCATCAAAAAGTAGGCAAAGGATATGAGCAGACACTTCTCAAAAGAAGACATTTATGCAGCTAAGAGATACATGAAAAAATGCTCATCATCACTGGTCATCAGAGAAATGCAAATCAAAACCACAATAAGATACCATCTCTCACCAGTTATAATGGCCATCATTAAAAAGTCAGAAAACAACAGATGCTGGAGAGGATGTGGAGAACTAGGAACGCTTTTACACTGTTGGTGGGACTGTAAACTAGTTCAACTATTGTGGAAGACAGTGTGGTGATTCCTCAAGGATCTAGAGCTAGAAATACCATTTGACCCAGCAATCCCATTCCTGGGTATATACCCAAAAGATTATAAATCATGCTACTATAAAGACACATGAACACCAATGTTTATTGTGGCACTATTTACAATAGCAAAAGACTTGGAACCAACCCAAATGTCCATCAATGATAGACTGGATTAAGAAAATGTGGCACATATACACCATGGAATACTATGCAGCCATAAAAAAGGATGAGTTCATGTCCTTTGTAGGCACATGGATGCAGCTGGAAACCATCATTCTGAGCAAACTATCACAAGGACAGAAAACCAAACACCACATGTTCTCACTCATAGGTGGGAATTGAACAATGAGAACACTTGGACACAGGGCAGGGAACATCACACCCCGGGGCCTGTCATGGGGTAGGGGGCAGAGGGAGGGACAGCATTAGGAGAAATACCTAATTTAAATGATGAGTTAATGGGTGCAGCACACCAACATGGCACATGTATACCTATGTAACAAACCTGCACATTGTGCACGTGTACCCTGGAACTTAAAGTATAATAAAAAATAAAAATAAAAAAATAAAGCTGCTATGAACATTCATGTAAAAAAAAAGCAATTTTTGGTCTCAGACCAGACTCTTAGTTAAGGCCCAAAATGGAACCCCATAGGACATGTGTTGTGTGGAGCCAATGGGAAGCTCACTCATTCATTTAGTAGACACTTCCAGGGGCCTCCCCTGTGCCTGGCTCAGGCTAGGTCAGTGTAAAGTTCACAGAGAAGATAGTGAGGGAGACAGCTACCTCCCCAAACTTCTGGGGTGTGATCAGAGAGGTCATTGTGGAAGTACTGAAGAAGGAGTCACCAATTGCCTGCCTGGGTGGCCACACAGGTGGTGCCCTTTGCCACGGGCGTTGAAGAGTGAATAGAAGTTCATCATGCTGCTAAGACAGCAAGGACATCCCGTGTAGAAGAAACAGCATAGGCAGAGACCTGGAAGCATGAGAGGAAATGGCAAGTAGTTCATTGGGACTGAGTGGTAGACTAGGAGATGGGAGATGGAAGATGGGGAAGGGTGGGCCCTGATGGCACGTGAGCAAATTTGAATGGTGGATGGTTCATCAACACTTCAGATGCCCACACCTTTTGGCACAGCAGTTTCACATCTCAGTGTCTGCCCTGGAGAAGTACTTGGCATGTGGATATGCACAGGGATTTCAGGATTTTGATAACATAAAAGAAAATGTAATGTATAATACAGTATATGAATAGCCACCAATAAGGGACTAATTTAATAAGATTTTTTTCATCCTTGCTAAGGAATATCATGAGGCAGTTACAGTAAGTGAAGTATATCTCTTGAGGGCAGAACAAAAGTAAATAACACTTTTTTAATTGCAGCAAAATGAGTTGGTATACACGCATATATTTCCTAGCTATGTCAGCTGAGAGAGCCTAGAAGTAATGACATCCTAGTAGCAATGACTGCATCTAGTGCCCACATCTTGGTTTCTTCTAATACCATCTCCTCCAATAAAAGGAACCAGGGCTCCTTGGAGAAATGGCTGGGTCAGGGCTATGGCAGGGAAAATCCAAGATAAGCCTGGACCATCTCGTGGTGCCAGAAAATAAGGAAGTGCTCACAAAATAAAATAAAATAAAATAAAATGAAAAAAAAATGGGAGCTTGTCTAAGGAGCACAAGCACAGGAGCCAACCTGCAGGGTGTCCTAATAGCCAAAGCAGGAACAATTTGAGAAGAAAATAAATATAGTATTGGATTTTTAATAATTTATTTTTATCTTAGAGCGGTTTTTGGTTTACAGAAAAGGTACAAATAAAATATTAA
>NW_026654015.1:0-10103 GCF_009828535.3 Hylobates moloch | reverse complement strand
CTGTTAGGCACTCCCTAGTGAGATGAAACCGGTACCTCAAGCAGAAATGCAGAAATCACCAGTCTTCTGTGTCGCTGGGGCTGGGAGCTGGAGACCGGAGCTGTTCCTATTCGGCCATCTTGGCTCCACCCGGCTCTTTCTTTCTTTTTCTTTTCTTCCCTCTGTGGCCCAGGCTGGAGTACACTCGGCTCGCTGCAGACTCCCTGCATCTGGCTCCTGTGATTCTCCTGCCCTGGCCTGCAGGCTGCCTGGGATTGCTGGCGCGTGCCACCACCCCTCCCTGGTTTTTCTCCTTTGGCTGGAGGCACGGTTTCGCCATGTTGGCCAGGCTAGTCTCTAGCTCCTAACCTCCGGTGGTCTGCCCGCCTCGGCCTCCAGAGGTGCTGGGACTGCAGATGGAGGCTCGCTCACTTGGTGCTCGGTGTTGCCCGGGCTGCAGTGCAGTGGCATGGTCTTGGCTTGCTGCAGCCTCCACCTCACAGTTGCCTGCCTTGGTCTCTCAGGGTGCTGGGATTGCAGCCTCTGCCCGGCCGCCGCCCCGTCTGGGAGGTGGGGAGCGTCTCTGCCTGGCTGCCCATCATCTGGGTTATGAGGAGCTCCTCTGCCCGGCCACCCCATCTGGGAGGTGAGGAGCGCCTCTGCCCAGCCACCCCGTCTGGGAAGTGAGGAGCGCCTCTGCCCAGCTGCCCCTCCTGGGATGTGAGGAGTGCCTCTGCCCGGCCACCCATCGTCTGGGATGTGAGGAGTGCCTCTGCCCGGCCACCCCATCTGGGAAGTGAGGAGCCCCTCTGCCCAGCTGCCACCCCATCCAGGAAGTGAGGAGCGTCTCTGCCCGGCCGCCCCATCTGGGAAGAAGCGAGGAGCACCTCTGCCCAGCCACCCCATCTGGGAAGTGAGGAGCGCCTCTGCCTGGCCACCTATCGTCTGGGATGTGAGGAGCGCCTCTGCCTGGCCGCCACCCCTTCTAGGAAGTGAGGAGCATCTCTGCCTGGCCGCCCTGTCTGGGAAGTGAGGAGCACCTCTGCCTGGCCACCCCATCTGGGATGTGGGGAGCGCCTCTGCCCGGCCGCCCCATCTGGGAGGTCTACCACAGAGGCCAGAAGCAATGTGGGGGCTGGATGTGGTGGCTCACACCTGTAGTCCCAGTACTCTGGGAGGCCGAGGTGGGTTGATCACTTAAGGCTAGGAGTTCGAGACCAGCCTGGCCAACATGGCGAAACATATGAAAAATACGACTGACAAACCAACAAACCAACCAAGCGACAAAAAAACAGGTCTACCCTGGAGTCATACTCTAATTTTTTCTATTTTCCTCCCTTTCTGATCCTTTATCCCACTTTCTTTTTCTTCTTCTTCCTTCTCCTTCTTCTTTGTCAAATAGAGGATTGAGTTATTATCATTGATCCATACAAAGTCCCTCTCTCATTTATTTTCTTTAATTCCCACCCCCCATTTCTATTCCCCATCTTCCCATGTGCAACCTTCCTAATATGTTTGATATGCATCTTTTTGTTTGTATGTACTTTTAGAAAATGTTTACTCTTTTGTGTGCAAAAAATAATAATAATAATAAAAAGAAAAAAATAGTTCAGCAATAAAGAAATGCCCAGAAATAAAAAAAAAAGAGACAAAGAAGGCAATTATATAATGGTAAAGGGATGAATTCAACAAGAAGAACTAACTATCCTAAATACATATGCACCCAATACAGGAACACCCAGATTCATAAAGCAAGTCCTTAGTGACCTACAAAGAGACTTAGACTCCCACACAATAATAATAGGAGACTTTAACACCCCACTGTCAACATTAGACAGATCAACAAGACAGAAAGTTAACAAGGATACCCAGGAATTGAACTCAGCTCTGCACCAAGAGGACCTAATAGACATGTACCAAACTCTCCACCCCAAATCAACAGAATACACAGTCTTCTCAGCACCACACCACATTTATTCTAAAATTCACTACACAGTTGGAAGTAAAGCACTCCTCAGCAAATGTAAAAGAACAGAAATTATAACAAACTGTCTCTCAGACCACAGTGCAATCAAACTAAAACTCAGGTTTAAGAAACTCACTCGAAACCGTTCAACTACATGGAAACTAAACAACCTGCTCCTGAATGACTACTGGCTACATAACGAAATAAAGGCAGAAATAAAGATGTTATTTGAAACCAATGAGAACAAAGACACAACACACCAGAATCTCTGGGAAACATTCAAAGCAGTGTATAGAGGAAAGTGTATAGCACTAAATGCCTACAAGAGAAAGCAGGAAAGATCCAAAATTGACACCCTAACATCACAATTAAAAGAACTAGAGAAGCAAGAGCAAACACATCCAAAAGCTCACAGAAGGCAAGAAATAACTAAGATCAGAGCAGAACTGAAGGAAATAGAGACATAAAAAACCCTTCAAAAAAGCAGTGAATCCAGGAGCTTGCTGTTTGAAAAGATCAACAAAATTGATAGACTGCTAGCAAGATTAATAAAGAAGAAAAGAGAGAATAATCAAATAGATGCAATAAAAAATGATAAAGGGGATCACAACTGAACCCACAGAAATACAAACTACCATCAGAGAATACCATAAATACCTCTATGCAAATAAACTAGAAAATCCAGAAGAAATGGATAAATTCCTTGACACATACACCCTCCCAAAACTAACCCAGGAAGATGTTGAATCCATGAACAGACTAATAACAAGCTCTGAAATTGAGGCAATAATTAATAGCTTACCAACCAAAAAAAGTCCAGGACCAGATGGATTCACAGCTGACTTCTACCAGAGGTACAATGAGGAGCTGGTACCATTCCTTCTGAAACTATTCCAATGAATAGAAAAAGAGGGAATCCTCCCTAACACATTTTATGAGGCCAGCATCATCCTGATACCAAAGCCTGGCAGAGACACACACAAAAAAGAGAATTTTAGACCAATAACCCTGATGAACAATGATGCAAAAATCCTCAATAAAATACTGGCAAACCGAATCCAGAAGCACATCATACAGCTTATCCACCACGGTCAACTTGGCTTCTTCCCTGGGATTGCAAGGCTGGTCCAACTCACGCAAATCAATAAATGTAATCCAGCATATAAACGGAACCAAAGACAAACACCACATGATTATCTCAATAGATGCAGAAAAGGCCTTTGACGAAATTCAACAACCCTTCATGCTAAAAACTCTCAATAAACTAGGTATTGATGGGACATATCTCAAAATAATAAGAGCTATTTATGACAAACCCACAGCCAATATCGTACTAAATGGGAAAAAACTGGAAGCATTCCCTTTGAAAACTGGCACAAGACAGGGATGTCCTCTCTCACCACTCCTATTCAACACAATGCTGGAAGTTCCGGCCAGGGCAATCAGGCAGAAGAAGGAAATAAAGGGTATTCAATTAGGAAGAGAGGAAGTCAAATTGTCCCTGTTTGCAGATGACATGATTCTATATCTAGAAAACTCCATCATCTCAGGCCAAAGTCTGCTTAAGCTGATAGGCAACTTCAGCAAAGTCTCAGGATACAAAATTAGTGTGCAAAAATCACAAGCATTCTTATACACCAATAACAGACAAACAGAGAGCCAAATCATGAGTGAACTCACATTCACCATTGTTTCAAAGAGAATAAAATACCTAGGAATCCAACCTACAAGGAACGTGAAGGACCTTTTCAAGGAGAACTACAAACAAATGCTCAATGAAATAAAGGAGAATACAAACAAATGGAAGAACATTCCATGCTCATGGGTAAGAAGAATGAATATCATGAAAATGGCCATACTGCCCAAGGTAATTCATAAACTAAATGCCATCCCCATCAAGCTACCAATGACTTTCTTCACAGAATTGGAAAAAACTACTATAAAGTTCATATGGAACCAAAAAAGAGCCCGCATTGCCAAGTCAATCCTAAGCCAAAAGAACAAAGCTGGAAGCATCACACTACCTGACTTCAAACTATACTACAAGGCTACGGTAACCAAAACAGCATGGTACTGGTACCAAAACAGAAATATAGAATAATGGAACAGAACAGAGCCCTCAGAAATAATGCTGCATATCTACAGCCATCTTACCTTTGACAAACCTGACAAAAACAAGAAACGGGGAAATGACTCCCTATTTAATAAATGGTGCTGGGAAAACTGGTTAGCCATATATAGAAACCTGAAACTGGATCCCTTCCTTACACCTTACACAAAAATTAATTCAAGATGGATTAAGGACTTACATGTTAGACCTAAAACCATAAAAACCATAGAAGCAAAACTAGGCAATACCATTGAGGACACAGGCATGGCTAATATCCAGAATCTACAATGAACACAAACAAATTTACAAGAAAAAAACAAGCAGCCCCATTGAACAGACATTCTCAAAGAAAACATTTACAAGTAGAGACATAAAAAAATTCATCATCATGGCCATCAAGGAATGAAAAATCAAAACGTCAGTGTGGCGATTCCTCAGGGATCTAGAACTAGAAATACCATTTGACCCAGCCATCCCATTACTGGGTATATACCCAAAGGACTATAAATCATGCTGCTATAAAGACACATGCACACGTATGTTTATTGCGGCACTATTCACAATAGCAAAGAGTTGGAACCAACACAAATGTCCAACAATGATAGACTGGATTAAGAAAATGTGGCACATATACACCATGGAATACTATGCAGCCATAAAAAATGATGAGTTCATGTCCTTTGTAGGGACATGGATGAAACTGGAGAACATCATTCTCAGTAAACTATCGCAAGGACAAAAAACCAAACACCGCATGTTCTCACTCATAGGTGGGAATTGAACAATGAGAACTCATGGACACAGGAAGGGGAACATCACACTCCGGGGACTGTTGTGGGGTGGGGGGAGGGGAGAGGGACAGCATTAGGAAATATACCTAATGCTAAATGACGAGTTAATGGGTGCAGCAAACCAACATGTCACATGGATACATATGTAACAAACCTGCACATTGTGCACATGTGCCCTAAAACCTAAAGTATAAAAAAAAAAAAAAAAAAAAAAATTCTCTTATTGTGACTTATGCCAACCATTCATGACATGCTTTGACTTTCTGGTTTGACCTGAACTTCCTGGCTTCTTAAACAACGAGTCATTTTATTTTAGGATTAAATTTGTTGTACAAAATTCTCTCTTTTTTTTTTTTTTTTTTTTTTTGAGACAGAGTTCCCCTCTTGTTACCCTGGCTGTAGTGCAATGGGGCAATCTCAGCTCACTGTAACCTCTGACTCCCAGGCTCAAACTATTCTCCTGCCTCAGCCTCCCAAGTAGCTGGGACTACAGGCCCCTGACACCATGCCCAGCTAATTTTTTGTATCTTTAGTACAGAAAAGGCTTCACCACGTTGGCCAGGCTGGTCTCAAACTCCTGACCTTAGGTGATCCACCCACCTCAGCCTCCCCAAATTTTGGGAATACAGGCATTAGCCAGTGTGCCTGGCCATAATAGTCTTTCTCATATATAATTATTTCTCTTTAAGCTTTTTTACCACACCACACCCAAAAATACCTCTTTATTTTTATAAGTTTCTTTACATCTCTTTTATTTCCTGGTTCCTTTAACCCTGTTTCATACATAAACTTTAAATAAGCTTTGAATTAGACAGAACTTGTTCACCTTTTTTAAAAGGACAGACTTTTTTTTAGCAAGAATGTTTTCCTACAATATATATTTATTGGAAAATAGCCAAATAATAAAATGTCTATTATTTAATTTAATATAACTTTAGATTCTAAATTATGACAGTTTGTCTCTAAATATTTATCCCATTACATTTACCTAATTATTTTATTTTGTCTACCTAGATTATTAATGAAAACTGCAATAGTCATGATTTAGTCATGAAACTGCCATTGCAAAATTATAACTGAGACAATAATAAAGATATGACCTAACTGACTCCATCTTGCTTCTAACCTCCAAGCTGTCCCAGTTCATTTCTGAACTTTGGGAGAAACATAGTTTATAGTTTAACTTTGAAACAAAGTTGATAACTAGTCCTTTTCCCAAAACAAACCTCCTTACTGCCTGTGGACTAGACTGCTGAAAGCTAAAGATTAGAAGTTTTGGTAATTTTACTAAATAATTCAAGATGCAGCTATTTTCATTAAACCAATATCAATGTCTTATTTATTAAAGATTACATAATCAAAGATCATTCTGTCTTGGGTGGGTTTATAGTTTTGTAACCCCTGTGCCAAATTTTGACACCTTATAGTATTTGTCAGGGATAAGGATGAAATTGCTTGATTAATAAATGCAAACAGAAAATGTATGTTGGCCATTTTCAAGACATTTCTAATATTACTTTACCAATAATTTTAAGGCTAGCTTATTTATTAACAATTTTACTTAAGTTACATAAACTTGAAAAAGCATCTGACTAGCCTTTTTGGTGTCTGATTTCAGTGCTTTTATTTTATTTTTTAAGCCAACTAATAGAGTTCTTTTATAGATTTTTAATAGTGAAATATTGTGTACACAACACAAAAATACAGAGATGTATTAGGCATGCCAATAGAAGTACATTTTATAGATTCATAAAAACTTTCTTTCCCTCTGTCTTACACTTTCAGATTCTTGATAACCTGTTTTACAAGCCTGGGCAGTTGTCAGCTAAATAGCTTTAAATTTGCATATTAAAGGAAACAATTAATGTGAAAGTCAAATAACAAAATTTACATTATAAGGTGCAAAGAGAAAAAGTTTGGTGTACTAGAGGGAAATTAAAATAGATTTAATTGCCAAATAAACATAAAATTATAGAAATTATAAAGGCCTTTTTAATATATACACATACATACACACACACACACACAGAGATCCTATAGCTTTTACTTCAGAACTTTTAGCCATGAGATAAATACAAATTCACTAGCTTGCAAAAAGAACTCTTTGGATCTAAACAGTGGTTTTTATCTTAATAGAAAAATAACAGCAGATTTAGAGCAGGCAGAAAAGAAAAAAAATAGAGAAAAAGAGGACTTAGGAATTCTATAGTTTGCAGGTTGAACTTAGGGCTGTTTTTCCTTAGTATAAATGTGCACAAAACCCATATTATTTCCATTTTACATAAACTTTGGCAAGTAGAGGTGCCATAAAACTTCCCAAGTGCTCAAAAGGGGGTCATTCTCCTTGTTTTCTCCAAATTATTATATTATTTGTTTCCTGCTTTTTTTCTTTAAGGAGGAACTGAGCTGTGACCTAGAGCTTTTGTGTGGTGGATCCATATGTGCTGTTTGTGGGCAGGACTGCACAGTGTGTCACCATTGAGTCATTTCCAACTTCTACATGTCTCAAGTTCCCTCTCAAAAAGTCTATGACCTCATAGAAGGCTGAAAATGCCAGGTGATTAGCTCTTATATATGTTTCCTGGACAAGCCATTTTTAAAATTAATTTTTGTTGGGGATTTCCCTGCAGAGCCACTGCATGTCAGGGGGAGTCAACCCCTCAGACACTCCTACAAGGTCCTTGGTCACACAGGGGCACCTTTCAGCTGGGAGGAGTAATCACTTTCTCTTCAGAGCTGAGAAAACTGTTTTCCATCAACATATGAAAACAACAGTTCAGTTCCTCACACAAATGCACACAGACAAATCAAATTAAGATTAGGTTTGAGAGAAAAAGCAATAAAGAAGATCCTTTAGAATGCATCTCCATACTAGAATTAGGATCCTTAAACAACAACTTCAGACCAGAACAAACAACAACAACAACAACAAAATTCCAACATGTAATCACTGAGCATTCTATTGGTAAGGACAAAATAAGACTGGCTTGTTGTTAATCTTAACTTTATCAAAGACAAACCTTAATTCAGTTAAGGTTACCTAGGGATTGGTCTCATGCTGAAGACTGCTCTGTACCATCCTAGAAGCAGAAAAAAACAAACAAACTCATCTTTCCTGTTGGAAGTGAGCTCAAACTCCATAAGAGAGTTATCTACGTTCCATTGTCATGGAAGCAGGAAAAAAAAACTTGTCTTCCTCGTGTTGGAAGCAAGTGAATCTCCAAAAAATGATGAGTTGTACAGCAAAATAACTTTTAGGTCTCAACCAAATTTGGGGAGATCAGGGATTCTCTGGAGGGGGTGGTTTCAGACTTCAGCAAATTGTTCTATTCGTTTGAGCCATAAAGTTAGCTCATGCTGGTACCAAGCACCAATAAGAGATTTGTCAAAGGTCAGGGGCATCTCCACACAGAATCCCCCGTGGTTGCCAAAATGTGAACCTCCAAAATTTGAGACAGGTCTCAGTTAATTTAGAAAATTTATTTTGCCAAGGTTGAGGATGTGAGCCCATGATAAAGCATCAGGAAATCCTGATGACATGTGCCCAAGGTGGTCAAGGCACAGCTTGGTTTTATACATTTAAGGGAGACATGAGACATCAATCAATGTATGTAAGAAGTACATTAGTTCTGTCCAGAAAGGTGGGGACAATTCAAAGAAATTTCCCCCATGGGGGGCTTCCAGGTCACAGGTAAGTGAGAAAAAAATGGTTGCATTCTTTTGAGTTTCTGATAAGCCTATCCAAAGGAGGCAATGAGAATATGCATCTATCTCTGTGAGTAGAGGCATGACTTTGAATAGAATGGGAGGTCCAGCTTGAATTTTTCCTTTTAGCTTAATGGTTTTGGGGGACCAAGATATTTTCCTTTCACACAGTCATATTTTCATTTTTCACTTGGAACAAAAGTCAGAGGAAGTCAGTCAGCAAGCAGAGAAAAGACTGAGGCAGTCAAACAGGAGGAAAGAAAAAAGGTTCTTAGGGTGTCCAATTTCCGGTTCCAGTTCTAACATAAGGCCTGGGTGCAGAGCTGTTATTGCAATCTGGAAGTCACTTTTGTGTCCTTTCTTACTAAAGTAGTGGAAAGAGTTTATTAGTTCACCCAAAAGAGTCTTAACCTAACATAGGAGGCTCCAGGAAAGAATTAAATCTACAGTGAAGAAAAGAATTCCCTCTTGCATTTGCTTTGATAAATCCTAAATTTAGTATCAGATAGTTTTCTACATACAAAAAAGAAGTGCTGGGAGCTGTTTTCTAGGGCTTGTAGGCACCAAGAACTGGTTCATTATGAATTGCAATTAGTAGTTTGTTTGAGGGGAGGAGAATTGGAAGTAAAGCAAGAGATTAGATTAGGGTATTGTAAAAAACAAAGTGAGGAAATTATTGTCCCAATTTATTTTCTCCCAGTTTACTCTTCATCAACAATTCCAAAGTATGCAACTCAAGTATAATTATTCTCAGGCCATTTCTTCAGACTACACTATTACCATTACTTGGAAAATCAGTTATTTTGTGATTTTCAGAGAAACATTCATTTATGAATAAAAATGAAAACGCAGGAGTTTCTTCTCAATCTTCTCTGAAATTAATATTCAAAACAAATAAACATAATAAAGATAAAGTCCTATTATACTATTAACACCACAAACAGAGCTGAAGGAAGCTAATTCATAAAGACAGTTGAAGCTCCCATTTCTGCCACTCACTCACAGTGCTATTCAACACACAGATTAAATTCTCTAGAACTAGTTTTTTTCATATTTAAAATGAAAGGCGGATTAGATAATCTTCTAAGGTATCTTCAAGCAATAAAAATTACATTCTACCTAAATTCATTAGCCAAACATCTGTGTCACACAATGTGTTCCTAGAGAAGCTAATAATGATAGATTGCTGACCCATAGAATATGCTTTATCACAAGAACCTCACTACTCCAGTCATGCTGCCTCACATGGTGGACAATTCAAGATGAGATTTGGGTGGGGACATAGAGCCAAACCATGTCAGTGCAATGTGTGCATAATAAGAATGCAAGAGGTAAAAGAAAAAGAGAAAGAGAGAGCAGAAGGAAGGAATGAAGGAATATTTGAAGAAATAATGACTCAGAATTTTCCCCAAATTAATGTCAGAACCCAAACCACACATCCAGGAAATAGAAAGCCTAGAAATAATTCCACACACTTACTGTCAATTGACCACCAACAAGAGTGCAAAGAATGCACAATGAGGAAAGAATAGTTTTTTTAATAAATGATGTT
>NW_026654014.1:2892-10104 GCF_009828535.3 Hylobates moloch | reverse complement strand
TATGGGATAAAATTCAGTATCTTTTATATGACAGACAAGACCTTTTGTGATCTACTTGTTCATTCTCATTTCCTGCCACTCCTCCTCTCTTGTTCTTTATGTTATAGCAAAACTGAACTACCTATAGTTCTGGGAAAATTTTATACTCCTTTATGTCTTTTTGTCTTTGTATATGCAAACTCCCACTAATGCCCTCTCCCCTTTGCAACTCACAGACTGTAAAAGGTGTAAAAGTCCTTCTTCCTCTTGGTTCCCGTTGCACTTTGTGTGCGTCTTTATTAAAAAGTAATTATTTCATCATACCATAGTTATAAATATATCTGTGTCATTCATTAGCCAGAGCTTCCTGAGGGCAGAGATGTCATCTTTTCATTTTTGGTATCCCCAAAAATTAGTTCAGTGCTAAACATATAATAGATGCTGAGTACATTTTTGAATGAATTAATGAGTCTTCATGAAAAAAAGCTGTTGCCTGGGGCCCTTACTTTGGATTGTGTGGTAAATGTGTAGGTTCAGATCTGTAAAATGGGCTCCTGCTAACTCCTCACTCTGGAAACAGGGAACAGGAATGAATGCTTCCTGAGTGCTTATGTCTGCCAGACCCCATGGCAGGGACTTGGGATAAATTATTCAGTCTATATCCAAGCCTGAAAGTTGGATATTTCTCTTTTAAATAGTGTTCTTAATTTTTTCTTGGTTTTATAGTGAGACCTGCTTCTTGTAGAAAACACAGAAAAAGAATAAAGAAGGAAATAAAACTCACCTGAGTCTACTACTGTCTGGCACAATCCACTGTTAAATTTGTTGTTGCATTAACTCCCATCTTTTGACTTAGAATAGAAACATATATTTTTACAAGATGGGATTGCGTTATAAATACCATTTTACAACCTATTTTTTATTTCTTGTTAATGTTATAATGTAATTGCCAGTTCATTAAATATTTAGCTAAACTTGATTTCTGATATCCCACAATATAAATGTGTCACCAGTTAATTTGGTAATTTCCTTTATGGTTGGACGTTGTACTTTTTTGAACATTATTTGTACTTCTTTATATTATAAATAATGTGAGGAAACTTTGGGCGTTCTGGAAAGGTTTTGCATCTTGATATGAGTGCTGATTAAAACAGAAAAACATTATGGAAAGCATCTTTGCCTAGTAGATACTTGACATTTATTTATAAGGAGCACCATTGAGGCCTTAAAGAATTCTAAACTTAAAAATACAGAAATGGGCTTATGGGCCAGGCCCCTCTTTAATCACATTTCTGTGGTGAGTTGTGTGTTTCTGTGTACACTCTAACACAAGATAACTGCCTTAATTTTTTTCCATGAGATACACCAAATTTTAAAAATCTCTTTTGCTTCTCTCTATGGGCCCCCACTGAACAGGGAAGCTAGCTGAGAATCAGGTCCTTGAGGGTGGCTGCTCTTGCTTATTCAGTGCATTGCTCACAGAAACACACCAGGCTTATAGTGCACCATTTAAGTTTGTACTTCAACACAATTGGAAATTACTACATACTATGGACTTTTTATGGTTGCTTGCAAGAGTTAAGCCAACAAATTTTAAATCCACAAATACCTAGAAGTGATAGAAATCTGTTCATATCTCTAGTGACTTTTTTTTCTTTTTTGAGATGGAGTCTCACTCTGTCGCCCGAGCTGCAGTGCAGTGGCACGATCTCGGTTCACTGCAACCTCTGCCTCCTGGGTTCAAGTGATTCTCCTCTGCCTCAGCCTTCTGAGTAGTTGGGATTACAGGTGTGCGCCACCACACCCGGCTCATTTTTGTATTTTAGTAGAGACAGGGTTTCACCATGTTGGTCAGGCTGGTCTCGAACTACTGACCTCGTGATCCACCCACTTTGGCCTCCCAAAGTGCTGGTATTACAGGTGTGAGCCACCACGCCCGGCCTCTAGTGACTTTTGTAGGATAGATTTCTTGAAGTCCAACTGGGGATTATGGAATATAATGCCAAGTTACTTTCTGGAAAGGTTACAACAAGGGAGGCAACTTACTCCATTTTGCAGCTGAGAATCTGGAATTCGTGGAGATTAAGTGACTTTCTGAGTGTGGATTTGAACTTTGAATTATTTGATTCCAGAGCCCAGGTTCTCAGAAGTGCAAAAAACATGGTATTGCTTCATTCTTCCTGTAAGAAGCTGGATTTTGCAAAAACACTTTGATTTGAACAAAGGTGGTTCTCAAACTTCAGCATGTATCAGACTCACTTGGAAGACCTGATGAAACACAAGTTAGGGATGCCCTAGCTACAGTGTTGCTGATTCAGTAGGTAAGCAGGGCCCACCCTTGAGAACCACTGATTTAGAACATTATCCTGTCTTGATTCCTTCCCCTTCTGCGGAGTGTGATAGCTTCTGATACTGAGGGATGGATGGACTAACATATCATTACTGTACACCAGTCATTCTCTTTTTTTGGTACAGAAAAATTGGAATGAACATTCTTTTTATATTATTCTTTTTTAATTCCTAAGTGAGCTAACACAGGAGGAACGAATTTTTTTTTTTTTTTTTTTTTGAGACGGAGTCTTGCTCTGTCGCCCAGGCTGGAGTGCAGTGGCGCAATCTCGGCTCACTGCAAGCTCCGCCTCCCGGGTTCAAGCCATTCTCCTGCCTCAGCCTCCCGCGTAGCTGGGACTACAGGCGCCCGCCACCTCGCCTGGCTAATTTTTTGTATTTTTAGTAGAGACGGGGTTTCACTGTGTTAGCCAGGATGGTCTTGATCTCCTGACCTCGTGATCCACCCGCCTCGGCCTCCCAAAGCGCTGGGATTACAGGCGTGAGCCACCGCGCCCGGCCTAATGTTTGTATTTTCAGTAGAGACAGTGTTTCACCATGTTGGTCAGGCTGGTCTTGATCTCCTAACCTCAGGTGATCCACTCACCTTGGCCTCCCAAAGTGCTGGAATTACAGTCATGAGCCACCATGCCCAGCCAATCTAATTCTTTTTACTATACTAAACTGTTTTAATCATCTTAGCTTTGAGGTATTTTTTTTGTGAGACAGGGTCTCACTCTGTTGCCCAGGCTGGAGTGCAGTGGCCCAATCTTGACTCACTGTAGCCTCCACCTCCTGGGCTCAAGTGATCCTCCCACCTCAGCCTCCCAAGTACCTGGAACTACAGGTGCATGCCACAACGCCTGGCTAAGCTTTGTAGTATTTTTTTTTTTTTTTTTGAGACAGAGTTTTGCTCTCGTTGCCCAGGCTGGAGTGCAATGGTGCGATCTCGGCTCACTGCAACCTCCGCCTCCCGGGTTCAAGCGATTCTCCTGCCTCAGCCTCCCGAGTAGCTGGAATTACAGGCATGTGCCACCACGCCCGGCTAATTTTGTATTTTTAGTAAAGATGGGGTTTCTCCATGTTTGTCAGGCTGGTCTTGAACTCCCAACCTTGGGTGATCCACTGGCCTCAGCCTCCCAAAGTGCTGGGATTACAGGCATGAGCCACCACACCCAGCCGCTTTGTAGTATTTTTAATATCTGACAGAACTTGTTTTCTGTCATTTTCTTTTTTTTTTTTCAGAAATGTTCTCATTATTACTTTTCCAAGTGAACATTGATATTACTTGTCAAGTCAGTGAAGTTTTTTTAAAATTAAGGATGTTGGCCTGGTGCTATGGCTCACACTTGTAATTCTAGCACTGTGGGAGTCCAAGGTGGGAGGATTGCTTGAGCCCAGGAATTTGAGACCAGCCTGGGCAACATAATGAGGCCCTGTTTCTACAAAAGCAAAATAAAATTAGGGATGCTGGGCCTCCACTCCAGACATAGTGAAGCAGATTTTAAAAATATGACACTCTGGGCTGGACACGAGGCTCATGCCTGTAATCCTAGCACTTCACTGCAACCTCCGCCTCCTGGGTTCAAGCAATTCTCCTTCCTCAGCCTCCCAAGTAGCTGGGATTACAGGTGCCCACCACCATGTGTGGCTAATTTGCTATATTTTTAGTAGAGATGGGGGTTTCACCATGTTGGCCAGGCTGGTTTTGAACTCCTGACCTCAAGTGATCTGCCCGCCTCAGTCTCCCAAAGTGCTAGGATTACAGGCGTGAGCCACGACGCCCGGCCTCAATACTTAATAGGATAGAAAAACAGAAAACTGAAATAAAAATTTTCTTTTAGAAAAGGGTGTTCTGATGTTGAGACAATCATCTATCCTTTTGGAAAAAATTAAGCTATATCCCTCCCTCATATCAAATTAACTAAAACTCTAAAAGCATTCTAGAAGCTGGGAACAAGACAAAGTCTGTACTCTGACAGAGCTTACAATCTAAGAGGAGAATAACCATGAACAAATAAACAAATTAGATAACTTCAGAGGGAGATGATCTTTGAAGAAAATAATCAAGATAATAGGGCATATCTTGGCAGAGAGGGGAGTGGCTAATTTAGTTAGGGTGGCCATGGAAGGCCTCTTTGAAGAAGCAATATTTGAGTTGATCGCTGAAGGTGTCAGCCATAGGAAGATGTAGGGGAAGAGAGTTCCAGATAGGAGAAATGCAAAGTTTCTGAGGAGGAAATGAGTTTAAGGTAGATTAAAGATCTAAATGGAAAGTATCATAACAGAAAAAGAAAAAAGATAATATAGTTGTTACTTTGGATAAGGAAGGTCTTCTAAAACAATAAACAAAGCAGCAAAACCATAGCAGAAAAGATTGATATAAGTATAAACTATATAAACACTGAAAACTTCTGCATGATAACACAAACCATAAACAAGTTACATACAGTGGGAAAATATTAGCAACATACATTTTAGACAAAGGATTAATATCTAGAAATATAAATGACTCCTACAACTCAACATGGAAAAGACAATGCTGCAAGAAAAAATAGGCAAAAGTTACAAATAGTTCACAGAGAGGCCGGGCGTGGTGGCTCACGCTTGTAATCCCAGCACTTTGGGAGGCCGAGGTGGGCAGATCACGAGGTCAGGAGATCGAGACCATGGTGAAACCCCGTCTCTACTAAAAATACAAAAAAATTAGCCAGGCGTGGTGGTGGGCGCCTGTAGTCCCAGCTACTAGGAGAGGCTGAGGCAGGAGAATGGCGTGAACCCGGGAGGCGGAGCTTGCAGTGAGCCGAGATCGTGCCACTGCACTCCAGCCTGGGTGACAGAGCGAGTCTCCGTCTCAAAAAAAAAAAAAAAAAACAAATAGTTCATAGAGGATGGGCCAATAATAAACATCATATGAAAACATGCTCAACTTCACTAGTGATGGGGAAATGCAAATTAAAAACAAACAAACGAACATGAGTTATCATTTTTCATCAGTCAGATTGTAAAACAATCCAAAAGGCTGGGCACAGTGGCTCAAGCCTGTAAACCCAGCACTTTCGGAGGTCGAGGCAGGTTGATCACCTGAGGTCAGGAGTTCGAGAGCAGCCTGGCCAACATGGTGAAACCCCGTCTCTACTAAAAATACAAACATTAGGTGGGCATGGTGGCACGTACCTGTAATTCCAGCTACTTGGGAGGCTGAGGCAGGAGAATCACTTGAACCCGGGAGGTGGAGGTTGCAGTGAGCCAAGATCGCAAAATTGCACTCCAGCCAGGCAAAAAGAGCGAAACTCCGTCTCCAAAAGAACAAACGAACAAACAAACAACCTAAATGCCAGGGTCCTAGGAAATGTGAAGATACACTGCTGATGGTATTGAAAAATTGGCATAATGCCTTTGAAGGGCAAGTTGGCAGTATGTATTAAAATTGAAAATATTTGTATTTTATTTTATTTTATTTTTTTGAGATGGAGTCTCGCTCTGTCACCCAGGCTGGAGTGCAGTGGAGCGATCTTGGCTCACTGCAAGCTCTGCCTCCTGGGTTCATGCCATTTTCCTGCCTCAGCCTCCCGAGTAGCTGGGACTACAGGTGCCTGCCACCACGCCCGACTAATTTTTTGTATTTTTAGTAGAGACGGGGTTTCACCGCATCACCCAGGATGGTCTCGATCTCCTGACCTCGTGATCCACCTGCCTCAGCCTCCCAAAGTGCTGGGATTACAAGCGTGAGCAAAATATTTACACTCCATGACTCAGTAACTTTCTTTTGAGTGTCCATCTAGAGAAACATGCCTGGGCACAAACAGGTCCCTATGGTGATGTTCACTGCAGCCCTGTAATAGTGAAAAATTAAGACCACTTTAAATATCCATCAAGGGAGAAGAGAAATAGATTAAGATTGCCTCCTTCCCCAGTGATGGAATTCCCTGCAGTAGTTAAAAAGAAGAAAGTTGGCCGGGTGCAGTGGCTCACGCCTGTAATCCCAGCACTTTGGAAGGCCGAGGTCAGCAGATCACAAGGTAAAGAGATCGAGACCATCCTGGCCACCATGGTGAAATCCTGTCTCTACTAAAAATACAAAAATTAGCTGGGCATGGTGGCGCGAGCCTGCAGTCTCACCTACTCAGGAGGCTGAGGCAGGAGAATCACTTGAACTCGGGAGGTGGAGGTTGCAGTGAGCCGAGATCACACCACTGCACTCCAGCCTAGCGACAGAGCGAGACTCCGTCTCAAAGCAAAAAAGAAAGTTGATTTTTTTTTTGGTTTTTTTGGTAGAAAGATCTCCAAGAGTTATTGTCAACTGAAGAAAGCAGTTGGCCGCCTAATTTGATCGAACAGTACGATCCTATTCATGTGAAAATGATAAATACCCACACCAACCTCCACATTTCTGTGTTACTATCCTGCCACTACCCACCCCGACCCCCACTCCCAGTGGAGAGGATTTTGGTTTGAGCAGTGAGGCTGTTTGAGTGGCTGCAATCCCAGTTCACCTCACAATTACCACCAAGTAGGCCTGGGAGTCTGCTACATAATTGGTGAAGCCCAGCACAACGTGAAAATTGAATGGAGAGCCTCATGTTCAAAAAGCAGAGGAGAAAGCTTGGTGCGGTGGCTCACGCCTGTAATCCCAGCACTTTGGGAGGCTGAGGCGGGTGGATCACCTGAGGTCAGCAGTTCGAGATCAGCCTGACCAAAATAGTGAAACCCCATCTCTACTAAAAATACAAATATTAGCTGTGCGTGGTGGTCGGCAGCTGTAGTCCCAGCTACATAGGAGGCTGAGGCAAGAGAATTGCTTGAACCCGGGAGGCAGAGGTTGCAGTGAGCCAAGATCACGCCACTGCACTCCAGCCGGGGCAACAGAGCGAGACTCCATCTCAAAAAAAAAAAAAAAAAAAA
>NW_026654014.1:0-2861 GCF_009828535.3 Hylobates moloch | reverse complement strand
CCAGTGTGAGCAATGCAGAAGACGGGTGATTTCTGCATTTCCAACTGAGGTACCGGGTTCACCTCACTGGGGAGGGCAGGACAGTGCATGCAGGACAGTGGGTGCAGCGCACCATGCGTGAGCTGAAGCAGGGCGAGGCATCGCCTCACCCGGGAAGCACAAGGGGTCAGGGAATTCCCTTTCCTAGTCAAAGAAAGGGGTAACAGATGGCACCTGGAAAATTGGGTCACTCCCACCCTAATACTGTGCTTTTCAAATGGGCTTAACAAATGGCACACCAGGAGATTATATCCCACACCTGGCTTGGAGGGTCCTATGCCCATGGAGCCTTGCTCATTGCTAGCACAGCAGTCTGAGATCAAACTGCAAGGCGGCAGCAAGGCTGCGGGAGGGGTGCCCGCCATTGCCAAGGCTTGATTAGGTAAACAAAGCAGTCAGGAAGCTCAAACTGGGTGGATCCCACCACAGCTCAAGGAGGCCTGCCAGCCTCTATAGGCTCCACCTCTGGGGGCAGGGCACAGACAAACAAAAGGCAGCAGTAACCTCTGTAGACTTAAATGTCCCTGTTTGACAGCTTTGAAGAGAGTAGTGGTTCTACCAGCACCCAGCTTGAGATCTGAGAACGGGCAGACTGCCTCCTCAAGTGGGTCCTTGACCCCCAAGTAGCCTAACTGGGAGGCACCCCCCAGTAGGGGCGGACTGACACCTCACATGGCTGGGTACTCCTCTGAGACAAAACTTCCAGAGGAATGATCAGGCAGCAGCATTTGCGGTTCACCAATATCTGCTGTTCTGCAGCCACTGCTGCTGATACCCAGGCAAACAGGGTCTGGAGTAGACCTCCAGCAAACTCCAACAGACCTGCAGCTGAGGGTCCTGACTGTTAGAAGGAAAACTAACAAACAGAAAGGACATCCACACCAAAACCCCATCTGTACATCACCATCATCAAAGACCAAAGGTAGATAAAACCACAAAGATGGGGAAAAAACAGAGCAGAAAAACTGGAAACTCTAAAAATCAGAGCGCCTCTCCTCCTCCAAAGGAACGCAGCTCCTCACCAGCAATGGAACAAAGCTGGACGAAGAATGACTTTGACGAGTTGAGAGAAGAAGGCTTCAGACGATAAAACTACTCCGAGCTAAAGGAGGAAGTTCGAACCCATGGCAAAGAAGTTAAAAACCTTGAAAAAAAATTAGACAAATGGCTAACTAGAATAACCAATGCAGAGAAGTCCTTAAAGGACCTGATGGAGCTGAAAACCACAGCACGAGGACTACGTGACGAATGCACAAGCCTCAGTAGCAAATTCGATCAACTGGAAGAAAGGGTATCAGTGATGGAAGATCAAATGAATGAAATGAAGTGAGAAGAGAAGTTTAGAGAAAAAAGAATAAAAAGAAACGAACAAAGCCTCCAAGAAATATGGGACTATGTGAAAAGACCAAACCTACCTTTGATTGGTATACCTGAAAGTGATGGGGAGAATGGAACCAAGTTGGAAAACACTCTGCAGGATATTATCCAGGAGAACTTCACCAATCTAGCAAGGCAGGCCAACATTCAAATTCAGGAAATACAGAGAACGCCACAAAGATACTCCTCGAGAAGAGCAACCCCAAGACACATAATTGTCAGATTCACCAAAGTTGAAATGAAGGAAAAAATGTTAAGGGCAGCCAGAGAGAAAGGTCGGGTTACCCACAAAGGGAAGCCCATCAGAATAACAGCTGATCTCTCGGCAGAAACTCTACAAGCCAGAAGAGAGTGGGGGTCAATATTCAACATTCTTAAAGAAAAGAATTTTCAGACCATAATTTCATATCCAGCCAAACTAAGCTTCATAAGTGAAGGAGAAATAAAACCCTTTACAGACAAGCAAATGCTGAGAGATTTTGTCACCACCAGGCCTGCCCTAAAAGAGCTCCTGAAGGAAGCACTAAACATGGAAAGGAACAACTGGTAACAGCCACTGCAAAAACATGCCAAATTGTAAAGACCATCAAGAAACTGCATTAACTAACGAGCAAAATAACCAGCTAACATCATAATGACAGGATCAAATTCATACATAACAATATTAACCTTAAATGTAAATGGGCTACATGCTCCAATTAAAAGACACAGACTGGCAAATTGGATAAAGAGCCAAGACCCATCAGTGTGCTATATTCAGGAAACCCATCTCATGTGCAGAGACACACATAGGCTCAAAATAAAGGGATAGAGGAAGATCTACCAAGCAAATTGAAAACAAAAAAAGGCAGGGGTTGCAATCCTAGTCTTGGATGAAACAGACTTTAAACCAACAAAGATCAAAAGAGACAAAGAAAGCCATTACATAATGGTAAAGGGATCAATTCAACAAGAAGAGCTAACTATCCTAAATGTATATGCACCCAATACAGGAGCACCCAGATTCATAAAGCAAGTCCTTAGAGACCTACAAAGAGACGTAGACTCCCACACAGTAATAATGGGAGACTTTAACACCCCACTGTCAACATTAGACAGATGAATGAGACAGAAAGTTAACAAGGATATCCAGGAATTGAACTCAGCTCTGCACCAAGCAGACTTAGTAGACATCCACAGAACTCTCCACCCCAAATCAACAGAATATACATTCTTTTCAGCACCACACAACACCTATTCCAAAATTGACCACATAATTGGAAGTAAAGCACTCCTCAGCAAATGTAAAAGAACAGAAATTATAACAAACTGCCTCTCAGACCACAGTGCAATCAAACTACAACTCAGGATTAAGAAACTCACTCAAAACCGCTCAACTACATGGAAACTGAACAACCTGCTCCTGAATGACTACTGGGTACATAATGAAATGAAGGCAGAAATAA
>NW_026654013.1:0-10108 GCF_009828535.3 Hylobates moloch | reverse complement strand
CTAAAAATTTTGAAATGGTTTTTAACTACAAATACTCACATAAAACAGTTCCAAATTACTTATTTCCTAGATTTTTCCCAGAAAATTAGGGTTCATAATAGTTAAAATTACAGTTAATGTGAACCCCAAAAATCTGAGCCAGGTCTCAGTTAATTTAGAAAGTTTATGTTGCTAAGGTTGAGGACATGTGCCTGTGACACAGCCTTAGGGAGTCCTGCCGACATGTGCCCAAAGTGGTACGGGCACAGCTTGGTTTTATACACTTTAGGGAGATATGAGACATTAATCAGTATGTGTAAGATGTACTTCGGCACAGTCTGGAAAGGTGGGACAACTCAAGCAAGGAGGGAGCTTCCAGGTCATAAGTCGATGGGATGGTTGCATTCTTTTGAGTTTCTGATTAGCCTCTCCAAATGAGGCAATCAGTTATGCATTTATCTCAGTGAGCAGAGGGGTGGCTTTGAATAGAATGGGAGGCAGATTTGCCCTAAGCTGTTTCCAGCATGACTTTTCCCTTTAGCTTAGTGATTTGGGGGCTCCAAGATTTATTTTCCTATCACATTTATATATGTAATTAAGACTAGTAGATATATGAGATACAACTCAATATACAAGGTATATGAAGAAAGTCAAATATATTTTTGGTAAAATAAGATGAAAAGAGATAGTGATTTTTGTGTGTGTTTGCTTGGCAGAAGAAAGAACTTTGGTCAAAATGATAAGGGATAAAGTACATTTTTACTCTATGATAGAATGGCTATATTTTTAAGAAGGTATAATAGGATAAAATTGGAGGTTAAAGCCAGTTATATAAGGTTTGTGGAAGATTAAGCTCATGAAAGGAATTTTGTCTGTGATTGAATTGGCTAAAATTAGAAGAAAATTATTTATAAGGTTTTTCTAAAAATTGAGTATTAATATAAAAAACATATTAATTTAAGGCCAGAGTCTGGGCTCCTGTGTCAGAACAACAATTTTCTCAGAGCATTGATCTGTTCCTTAATAGAAAATTGTAAGAGGTTATAAAACATTTATGGAAATCTTATATGGTCAAAGTTGACTGAGATTGGATGAATTTGCTATTAAGGTTTTATTAAAATTAGCTTTAGTACGGTAACACAGTAATATAAAAGTAAATTTTCTTTTTTTCCTTTGAACAAGATTTTATGTAGTATTAATGAGAGATAAGATTTGTTTACCTCTTGAGTAAACTACAGAAAAAAAAGGAAGAGTTTACTTCATGCTGTCATTATTAGGTCTCTTGATTGGGAACTGAGTCTCCTCTCTATCAAAGAGTAAAATTTTTGCTGTTTGAAATCTTAATCTTTGAATTAGTATATTGGCTAAATAAATGACTATTATTTTACAGTGACCTGTTGTGGCACACCAGGTCTCACTAACAGCTAAACAGGCAGGCCTCCATGACAACTCTTTCAGCACTGATTGAATGGTTAAGTTAAATATTAGAAGCTGATAGAGCCAGTGCCCTTATACAAAGGCTGGAATGTAACAAAAGCCTACCAAGAGTTTTGCCTAGGCCTTTCCTGGGCCGTGAAGCATGACAAGATAATGAAGAAATTCTTAACAGGATCCGTTTAGGATTAAACAAGTATTACTGGGGGTCTGAAGAAATTCCCCAGACTTCTGCCAACAAATTTTATTGGGGGTGTAAAGGAACTCCCCAAACCTCCATGATTTAGCAGGAGACAAGATAAGGGTAATCATCCCTGGCACCTGGACCCATCTAGATTAAGTAAATTTACTGAGGTGCCAGAGGAAGGTCTTCAGGACTCAGAACTTAGTTATAGATTAGAAGTTAATCACTTATGTCTTTAGATGAATGCACACTTACATATGGTTCCAAAGGTATATAAGCTCTGTACAACTTTGTAATTTTGAGCTGGTCTGGTGATATTTTCCCGGCCTTCTCCCTGTACCTGGTTACAGAAACAAACTCTCTTCTTTCCCAGTTCATCTGTGTCTTATTTGGCAACGAGAATAAGCAGCATGACCCTCATTTCAGTCTGAGAACACTGTGATCCTAATTTACTATGTGTTTTAAACCTTTTTTATTTTAATATTAAGGTTTTTAAACCTTTAATATTTGACATTCTTAAAATTACATTTTAAATTCTGAAGTTATCTTTCTGACCCAAACTGATGAAGATAATTAATAAAAACTCTGGAAATCCAAGAGACATATTAAACTTCTTTCATACAGAAAGAAATGTCAAATAAGAAATTGTTTTAAGTTTCTATTTGTATAAATGTGTTATTAATGCGTGTTTCAAAATTGTAAAAGATGCCTGAAATTATATCTTGGAATACATTATCAGTCATAATTATGATTATGTTAAACTGTCGTATACTACAAAAAATAGCCAATTTTTTGTCAATTGCATATTTAACTATGATATGGTTGGGATGTGTCCCCACCCAAATTTTAGCCTGAATTATAGCTCCCATAATCCAGCCATGTCATGGGAGGGACCCAGCGAGAGGTAATTGAATCATGGTGGTGGATCTTTCCCGGGCTGTTCTCATGATAGTGAATAAGTAGCAGGGGATCTGATGGTTTTATAAAGGGCAGTTCTCCTGCACATACTCTTGCCTGCCACAATGTAAGACATGCCTTTCCTCCTCCTTCACCTTCAGCCATGATTGTGAGGCCTCCCTGTGTCCAGAATTGGTGAGTTCTTGGTCTTACTGACTTCAAGAATGTAGCCCCGGACCCTCGCAGTGAGTGTTACAGTTCTTAAAGGCGGCGTGTCCGGAGTTTTTTCCTTCTGATGTTCAGATGTGTTCGGAGTTTCTTCCTTCTGGTGGGGTTGCTGGTCTCGCTAGCTCAGGAGTGAAGCTGCGGACCTCCGCGGTGAGTGTTACAGCTCTTAAGGCGGCGCGTCTGGAGTTGTTCCTTCCTCCTGGTGGGTTTGTGGTCTCGCTGGCTTCAGGAGTGAAGCTGCAGACCTTCGTGGTGAGTGTTACAGCTCATAAAGGTAGTGTGGACCCAAAGAGTGAGCAGCATCAAGCTTTATTGCAAAGAGCAAAAGAACAAAGCTTCCACAGTGTGGAAGAGGACCCCAGTAGGTTGCCACTGCTGGCTCCATCAGCCTGCTTTTATTCTTATCTGGCCCCACCCACATCCTGCTGATTGGTCCATTTTACAGAGAGCCTAGTGGTCTGCTTTGACACGGTGCTGATTGATGAGTTTACAATCCCTGAGCTAGACACAAAGGTTCTCCACATCCCCACTAGATTAGCTAGATACAGCGTGTCGATTGGTGCATTCACAAACCCTGAGCTAGACACAGGGTGCTGATTGGTGTGTTTACAAACCTTGAGCTAGATATAGAGTGCCAACTGGTGTATTTACAATCCCCTAGCTAGACATACAGGTTCTCCAAGTCCCCACCAGTCAGGAGCCCAGCTGGCTTCACCCAGTGGATCTTGCACAGGGGCTGCAGGTGGAGCTGCCTGCCAGTCCCGTGCGGTACGCCCACACTCCTCAGCCTCCGGTAGTCGATGGGACTGGGCGCCGTGGAGCAGGGGGCGGGGCTCGTCGGGGAGGCTCCGGCTGCACAGAAGCCCGCGGAGGCGGGGGCAGGCTCAGGCATGGCGGGCTGCAGGTTCCGAGCCCTGCCCCGCTGGAAGGCAGCTAAGGCCCGGCGAGAAATCCAGCGCAGCGCCGGTGGGCCGGCACTGCTGGGGGACCCAGCACACCCTCCGCAGCCGCTCGTCCGGGTGCTAAGCTCCTCATTGCCCGGGCCGGCAGGGCCAGCCGGCCCCTCAGAGTGCGGGGCCCGCCAAGCCCACGCCCACCCGGAACTCCAGCTGGCCCGCAAGCGCCGCGCACAGCCCCGGTTGCCGCTCCCGCCTCTCCCTCCACACCTCGCTGCAAGCTGAGGGAGCCGGCTCCGGCCTTGGCCAGCCCAGAAATGGGCTCCCACAGTGCAGCGGCGGGCTGAAGGGCTCCCCAAGTGCGGCCAAAGCGGGAGCCCAGGCAGAGGAGGCGCCCAGAGCGAGGGCGGGCTGTAAGGACTGCCAGCAGGTGTTACCTCTCATCCCCAGCCATGTGGAACTGTGAGTCAATTAAACCTTTTTTCTTTATAAAGTACCCAGTCTTGGGTATTTCTTCATAGCAGTATGAAAACAGACTATTATAAACCATGACAATTCAAAGTTTTTTGTCATTCATGGACAGTTATTGTTTTACTTTGATTCTTCTCAAAAAGTGGTTTATGATCAACTGCTGTCTAAAATTGGTTTCTTCTGAAAGGAAATTCATGGAAGAGGATCCTGACAAGTACTCTTGAGTACAGGTTTCTGATAACTTTAGAGATAATACCATTGAACTAAGTAAAAACTTCTAGAACGCTAACAAAAACTGATGTATTCATGAAGATTGCCAACCTAACATTTTTTTTCCAATTTTTGTTTTAAGTTCAGGGGTACATGTGCAGGATGTGCAAGTTTGTTACATAGGTAAACATGTGCCACGTTGGTTTACTGTACAAATCATTCCATCACCCAGGTATTAAGCCCAGCATCCATTACCTATTCTTCCTGATGTTCTCCCTCCCCTCACACTCCTCCTCACAGGTGCCCAGTGTATGTTGTTTTCTCCCATGTATCCATGTATTCTCATAAATCAGCTCTCACTTGTAAGTGAGAACATGCGGTGTTTGGTTTTTCATTCCTGCAGCGAACCCAACGTTAAGCAGAAAAATAATTACTTACATGGGACTAAGCTGATAGAGAATTAAAATTATTTTTATGCCATTTTTGTTTGAACCATTGTTGATTCTTTCTAAATTTTGCTTTTCAGAGTCAAGAAAAGTTTTTTTTAGCCATTTATAGCTTATAGCAATTGGGTATAGTATAATTTTGTGAACAAAACTGAAACAGTTACCCTTCCTTCTATGTGGTTTCTCTAAAATTTGAAAACTATTCATGAGCATTCTTATTCTATGGCAATATAGTTTATTTCATAATTTCAATAAAAAGATGCTTTCTTTTCTAACGGAACACATTGGAGATATTGGTAATTTTACCAATGTTTTGTCTGGAACAGTATATTTTCAGATATAACCAGTCTGCTTTGAGAAATTAAAGCCACATGGAAGGAATGGCCTGGAACCTAGTTTACACAGTTTCCTTACAAGGTTCCAGACCTTGTAGTAAATAATGAATATCATTTTCTGACAGGCTCAGGAAACTCAAGATATTTGAGGACTACAAGAAGAGAGGAATTCACTCAATTTGTACAGGTATTGTAAGTACCATTTTATGGTGACTCTTTGGCTTCGCTTCCTAGCCTTGAGATAATTTTAATAGTCTAATATGAATCTTCTAATGAAGAATTTCCAGCAAAACCAACTGAAAAGAGCCTGCATGACCAGTCACTGTTCTTGTGAATGTTTATGCAATGATCAGGCCAAGTATAATACTAATTTTGCAATTAAATTGGTCCTACTACTATTTATCTTTGGTAGAAATGGAAAATTGGAGAGAGAAAAAAATATGTTTTAGAAGAAAACTATAGCATACTTGTTATTAGATTACAGCCCTGACTATTATTTTTGAGATTTATTATTTTCCTACAACTCAGACTAAATTCTGAAGTATTTCCTGGCTACAAGACTCTAAAAAAAATCTAGGTGTTAATTTTTTTTATTATGTTTTTAGTTGACTCCTCAATAGAACAGTTGTTTTGTTGTTGTTGCTCTGGTACACATTTTTTTTGTTATAATCCTTATGTGTGTTATAATTCTGCTATGTATCTCCCTTTGTTTGACTTCTTTTAAGAAAACTAAACACATGATATTCTAAAGACTAAAGATGATTCAACAAGTGATAGCAACTATGTAAATCAGTGACTTGACTGGTCTTATTTTTGTGAACCTGTGAGGCCATTCCAATTTGGATTTTGATGCTCTTAGAATTCCTCAATTAGACATATCCTCTCCCCCCAACCATGTGAGATAGAGCCATCTGGGAATGAGCCTTACTAGCAATGCAGGACTAAGATTCTCAACATAAAAAGAGCCAAAAGCATTTGAGTTTATCTATGATGCTTTCTTCAAAAGATATTTATGAAAAGGGGGGAATGAGAAAAGAAAAATTGCTCAGGGCAGTGTGAGCTATGTAAGCTATGCAAAATTTATCAGGCCCAGGAATACATGAGTATGGGACTTCAGTCATGCCCACCTCTGCCTCCCCATGCCCTGGGACAATTGTTTGCAGGTATTTTTGTTCCTGACTTATTGCCTGGAATTTGTTCCTGACATGTTCCTGGAATTTGTGAGGCAAAGAACAATGTATGGCCAATCAACACCTTATGTTATGTCATTGTAAATTCTTGGTAAAGAACTTAGTAACTGCCTCTTCTTTTTTTCTTAAAAACCCAATTGTAACTGCTGCTACTCAAGAGTGTATATTCAGGACAACTTCTTTAATTTATGCTCCTGGTTGACTACCCTCAAGCTTCAGGCTCAAGTAAGCTCTATGCTTAATAATATTTTCTGAATCTCATTATTTGTGGTTGACACAGACAAGTTGACACATAAAATCAACCATCACACCTCTCCTTAAGTACCCCTCCTAAAAATTATCTGGCCACAAAGAGAGATATTCCCTGAACAACTATGGAATCTCACTTCTTTCTAGCCTTTTTTTCTCCTCTTTAAATATCATTTTCTGTCTGATCTTTGAGAAGCTTACCGATCTTATGGTCAGAGCATTTTCCTTCATTGTTACAATCCTCCTTTTCCTACTGTGAACGTGTTTTTGAGTAAAGTCTCTCCTTACCTACGTCCAGATTTGTTTATTTGACAGTTACATGTAGCACAGTACAATTGTGAGTTTTAAATTAATAACATAGTTGTGATTCTCTTTTACTTTGGTAATCTCTGAATATGCATCCAAAGTAGGTAGCTCTTTTATTGATTAAACACAATTGCAAAATAGTAGATGAGTGAGTAAAAGTCAAAAGTTGTAATGACTTTTTGAGCTAGGTTACAAATAACTTCTGACTAGACTTATGTACAATAAAGTTCTTTTTGAAATTCTGCTGATAGAAAATGAATATAAACTAGAGTTAGACAATTTTAAGGCCTCTGCTGAGATTTATTATTTGACAGTTGACAGGAATACTGAGAAATTAGCATTTTGGTAAAACCTTTATTTGTTTAAGATGCCATTTAGCCAAAGAGACTGTCTGTACAAAAGGATTAACCTATTGACAATAGCTTTCGAAATCCAAACCCATTGAATAGCAAGTATTGAATGTGTTTACTCTTTTAATGCACCACAATTTACTATGTAGCTGGCTTTCTTGAAAAGGTCAAAATGTATGAAGGGCTGAATTTCAATAGGAAGGCATACAAAAATTTGAAGCTGAATAGAATCAGATTTGTTAAATATAAGTAGAAAGTAAATTATGTGAATGTGATTTATCTAAATAAATGTCCCTCCCCCCAAAAATAAAGAAGAACATGTCTTTTTAGACTATTTTATTTATTTGGCAAGACATTTGTTCACTGTCAAGCTTCTTACCTATCCTTCCAAATAAAATTACTATATATTGTCTGAAAGACCTCAATAAATTTGTTGCTATTCTTGCAAACCAAGTTTTAAAACATCACTATGTGAAAAGACCAATAGATCCTTTATTTATTGGACATTTCCAGCTATATTCTGATATTCACTATAGAGCAATACTACTTTTTAACAGGTAGGCCAAGAAAAATAAAGATTGATGAACTTGCAGAATTAGATTTTGGCTTTTTCCTGCACAACTCCTTTTCTTACCTGATTTCTGTGGTTGAGCTAAAACTGATTTTCAGTTTAGTTACAGACAAACATTTTTGTTATAGTGCATTATGACTATTCATATAGCACATACAAATAGATGTTTATGAAGACTGGTCACTTAGGCATATAGTGGACATTTTAAAACTAGGAAATTGGGCAACTTTAAATTTCTATAACCTGCTTCTGATACAAAAAGACTGGCTCTTCTTAGAAAAAAAAGGTATTTCAGGAACTATAAACATGTCTTATTCCTGTGACAGTAAAAAAGGCCTTGTAGTGCTTTTCCAACTCAGTGGTAACAAACGTAGTGCTTACACAATAAGATCCACATTTCTGTCTTTGGATAATAATTCCTTAAAACTTTACAAAAATCAGACCCATTTTCCTCTCTTAATAGACTCAATTGTGAAACTATACTGTGGGTTGCATTATATATCTAGTTAATGCAATTCTTTCTTCTCTATTGGATGCCTCATTTTGGATAGCACAGAGCTTATGTTCTAATATATAAAATAAAAACAGTAGGCTGGGCGCGGTGGCTCACACCTGTAATCCCAGCACTTTGAGAGGCCGAGGCAGGCGGATCACGAGGTCAAGGGATCAAGACCATCCTGGCCAACATGGTGAAACCCCATCTCTACTAAAAATACAAAAAAAATAGCTGGGCGTGGTGGCATGCTCATGTCATCCCAGCTACTCGGGAGGCTGAGGCAGGAGAATCGCTTGAACCCGGGAGGCAGAGGTTGCAGTAAGCCGAGATTGCACCACTGCACTCCAGCCTGGGTGACAGAGTGAGACTCTGTCTCAAAATAAATAATAATAATAATAAAAATAAAAACAGTAAAACTAAAGACAGTGAAGGTTATATGTCATATACTAATCAAGTTATATATACTGCCCATCACATATAGAGATAGTATTACTGAACCCCCATCACTAAAGCATGCACTTTGAATTATTTTCCAAGTATGGAGATACACTTACACAGAGCCTTCCTTTGTGAACATAACACATGATTTTGAACCAGCTTGATAGTATGAAGGGCGAAGTCTGTAATACTGGAACAGAAATATCTTTTAATGTGAAAGCAAACCAGCTCACACAGAGAACAAGTGCAGAATCTTGGTTTATTTGACACTATGCTGGAGAAAGTTGAGTTAACTGTTTCAGACCATGATGATCAGGGACCAAAAAATCATCTTATAGGCTTTCGTTTATGTGTTTGTATTTTAAAAAATAAACTGCTTTTCTAGGTATGCCTTACCAATATTCTATAGATTTTTTTGCATTTTAATATTTTAAATGACATGACATCTTTTATCAATTATAAAATACTTATATGTGCTTTTCTAATTATTAAATCAGTCTTTCACACTTCACACAATCATGCAACTTCAGAATTATCAATTGAATTTCAATGATAAACCGTATTTAAGATATACAATAATACACTTACACACTCACAAACAAAACCCAGTGTCTTAGGTTTTTTACCTGGTAAAATTGGCTAGTGGAGAACTGACTAATATAATTTCCTCTCAAGTGTTCTAATGCAGCCAACTCTAGCCAAGTGTTTTGTCCGCATTGTGACCTATTGTGCTTAAAGGGGTAATAAATATGAAATAATACAGTGCCCAAAGTTGTCCTTCTGTGGCTCATATTCTGTAGAAGAATACATAGCATTTCTTGCTACATTGTTGAAGTCAGTGGCAGTTTTGCTGATGAATCATCAGACAACACCAGCAGCTTATAAGTCTCTGCCAGTATATCAAACATACATGAAATACACTATGTCAGTAAAACTTTTGCAAAAAGTTAAATATTCTTCATTTTAGCAATAAAGAAGTAGACATATGTCAGATAAAAATTGGCAGTCAAATTCCTTTTGACCAATTCATAATGACCTGAAAGTTATTTTTATACTTTCATGTATCCATACATAAATATATTTCTTAAATGAGATCATGTGGAACAATAATCACAGTTCTTTTTTTTTATTTTGAGCATGTAAATTTTCTGTTCATTTTGGTATTTTCTTATTATGGGCCGAGCGTGGTCACTCACGCCTGTAATCCCAGCACTTTGGGAGGCCGAGGTGGTTGGATCACTTGATGTCAGGAGTCTGAGACCAGCCTGGGCAACATGGTGAAACCCCGTCTCTACTAAAAATACAAAAATTACCTGAGTGTGGTGGCACATGCCTGTGGTCCCACCTACTCAGGAGGATGAGATGGGAGGATCGCTTGAACCTGGAAGGTGACACAGTGAGACTCTGTCTCAAAAAAAAAAAAAAAAA
>NW_026654012.1:0-10108 GCF_009828535.3 Hylobates moloch | reverse complement strand
GCCTGTTGGAATGGCAATCCCTTGGAAATGTCTTCTCAGTTACTACCCATAGGTATGTTGCTCAGGCCACTATGTGGCCCCAGCACTGTTGGTCTGCATAGGGACTTGGGGATTGTTTGTCATTGTTAGCCGGGACAAATGTTAAACTGCGTTCTTACAGTGAGTAGTGGGAGTGGCGTATGGGGGCGTATGCTTATGTCCACAGTTTCATCAGAAATCCCACTGCCTTAAGACAGTCTCACAGAAACCCAGTCCCAGCCTTGCAGCACTGGGTAGCCCTGTGGCATTTTGACATTGGGTGTGTCTGCATTGTTGAAGCCACTCAGCACGTTGCCATGCATTTATCCACTTAGGTCAATGTGAAGGGAAGTTCATCGCCTCTGCTTCTTCAGTAACTGATGTCTGGCACATCAACTGAATGCATTTCAGGCTTATAAGCAGTTCCCCCGGATCCATGGGTAAAAAAAGCTTTTCACCATGCCCACCTCCCCAATGAGTGACCAATGTCTCTGTTAATGCATCTGATGCACAGAGTTTTAGTGGTCTGAGGGAGGTCAGTCGCCAAGCAGAGATTGAAATCACATTTGTATTTACATTATTAGTTTTCTACAGTTTGGTTTCTTGCAGGGTTTCACACTATTCAGTCTGGACTGAATCCTTGAATTACTTTACTTTTTCTACCAAGGCTTGCAAAGAACTTGATAAACTTGTTCTAATTAGCCAACATATTCATCCATGTTGTCCATATACCAGGTGTAAAAATAAGACATTTCTTAATGTACACAGGACATGGAAGGCAATCTACACATTTTTAAGTGTAGACTTTGCTTCTGACTCTTTTGTGAGGAATAGTCATTGTTACTTTAGGAAAACCCTGAGTTTATCCAACTCTTGTTAGAATTCTGTAAGTGTAAATCCCTACAATAGAATGCAAGTGTGACAGCCAAGTTCTCTGGTAAAATAAACTCATTATTTATATACGTTTGGTCATTGTATTAATAAAATTAGTTTGTTTTGGCTGAAACACATGGTTGGCCTTTACAATAGATGTGAAGATGGGCTTATAAGATCATTGCTCGTTATTGTGAATATTAGGTTGAATTTATTGCCAAACTCTTTTAACAGCTTCTAAGTGGTGAATTTTCAGTGCGTTCTTGTTGTTCTCCAAGTACAAGCAGCCACTTCAGTTTTACCACATTCATCTTCCACACACTGATGAACCGTATGGAGACAGCAGGAATTGAAGTAGAACCAGAGGGAGTAGTTAGGACAGACATTCTGATTCATTCATTCTGATTCTCACTATTGTCAATGAGTAAAGGTTCATTGAATTTTTCTTCTGATGAATAAAATGGACAATTTTCTCAGTGCATTGGCTTACTTTTGGAAGAGCAGCCCTAAAGACTTTACTACTGATTAGTAAAGTCTAACCTGCTTTCTGTGTATTTTGTAAATTCAACTTTTGTTTTAGATTGAATAAAAATGTGCAGGTTTATTGTGTGATACTGAGTTTTGGGGTACGATTGAAGCCATCACTGAGGTAGTGAGCATCTCACCTTCTTCTCTTCACTCTGTTACAGAGAACAGACACTCTCAGTCTTCAGTGCACTCTAAATACTGGCTAATTCTGGCCAATGGAAGGCATCTGTGGAAGAAAAAGCCTCAGGTCATGTGCTATCTGTCTTTATTCACTGTGACATATTAGGTAATGGTCACAGAGACTCACCATGGCCCCAGTTTTTAATAACATGACCCTGCTTTTGTGTTCCAGTAACTTCTGTTGTTTTCCCAATCCTAAGTATGATAGAAACTTCCTGCTGCTGCTAATCTCTGGGTTCCATTTAAAATCCTTCCATCACATGAATACTATGCCGTGTACTAAATTTTTCCATAATTAAATACTTAGAATTATTTTTGCCTACTTATTTTGCCCCTTAGTGATATGTTTTAAAAACACTTATAATGTGTCACAATATATTTAGCAAATATAGGGAATGACATTTTTACTTTCATCACCATTTACACTAGCATTTATGGAGCAATGCTATCTAAAGTATTTTTAGTAATTTAAATGTTATATAATATGCTTTTGATTCCTTTGTTTCTGTGTAAATAAGTATACTTGAGGTATTCAGTAAATAGTATCGAATACATGTTTCATTTGTATAATAGAAAATTATGATTATTCTTTTTAAACAGTACTTCGTACTTGCTTGTTGGCTTTATGATAACTTAGAAATAATATTCTGGATTAACTGTGTGACTCAGAAGATTTGTGCAACTATGTTTCCAAATTTACTTGATTTTCAAGACTTACAGTAGAACTGTGAGAACAGGGTAATAAATAAGCATATGTATTAATATCACCTTTGGTCAACTCTTGGATAGCCCCAACGGTAGTGTAGGAATTAACGTAATTTTTCCTACTAAAAGTATTGGATTTGTTTTGAGAGACCACAGTTTAAAATCGTTGACATACGAAGTTTAAAAATTGTTAGATTAAAAATTTTTTAATGCATTTGAAGTGGTTTTATAGAAAAATAATTAACCTGGTTTACATTGGTAGGTTGTTTTCTTGGATAAGAACTAGATGAAGAGAAAGGGAGAGTAGTGATAAATGTCCAGGTTTTCAAGTTGAAAAGTGTATTGCAACAGATGGATGTGATGTCAAATTACAAATGCTGAAAATGTTATATGTAGTCATTTAGCCAGAGTAATTATACAAGGCAAAGAACTGAAAGGCATCCAAATGGGAAAGAGGCTGGAGTGCAGTGGCACCATCTCAGCCTACTGCAACCTCCGCCTCCCGGGTTCAAGTGATTCTCCTGCTTCAGCCTCCCGAGTAGCTGGGACTACAGGTATGTGCCACCACGCCCAGCTAATTTTTGTATTTTTTTAGTAGAGACGGGGTTTCACCATATTGGCCAGGCTGGTCTTGAACTCCTGATCTCGTGATCCACCCGCTTCAGCCTCCCAAAGTGCTGGAATTACAGGCATGAGCCACCGCGCCCAGCCAACATAGAGATAATCTTAAAGACTCCATAAAAAAGAAAGTGTTAAAGCTGATAAATATATTCAAAGTTGAGAGTTACAAAATTAACATACAAATAGTATTCTTGTTTCTATGCATCAATGACAAACTATTAACTGAAAAGCAAATTAATAAAGTAATTCATTTTATAATAGCATCATAACAAATGTAAGTAAAAGACTAAGGAGTAATTTTAATGAAGGATGTGAAATATTTGTATACTGAAAATTTATAGCATTGTTGAAAGAAATTGAAAATGACATAGATAGTAGAAAAACATTGCATATTTATGGATTTGAAAAATTAATATTGTCAAAATTTCAATGCTACTGAAAGCAATCTACAGATTAAATGCAATCACTATCAAAATCCAATGCCATTCCTCACAGAAATAGAAAAATTAGTCCTAAAATCTGAGTGGTGGAACCACAGAAGACGCTGAGAAACCAAAGCAATCTTGAGCAAAAAGAACAAAGCCAGAGGCATCAGATGACTTTATTTCAAATGATATTAAAAAGTTATAGTACTTAAAACAGCATAGCGCTGGCATGAAAACAGACACCTAGACCAGTGTGAAGGAATATAGAACCTATAAATAAATCTGTGTCTATGGCCAATTGATTTTTGATAAAAGGACAAAGAATACACAATGGGGAAAAAAAATTCTCTTCAATAAATAATGTAGAGAAAAACTGACTATTCACATACAGAAGAATAAAATTGAATCGTTATTTCACTCTTTATACCAACATCAAGTAGCAATGCATGAAAGACTTAAATATAAACCTGAAACTGTAAAACCACTACAATCAAGGATAGGAGAAAACCATATGACAGTGGCCTCAGCTATGATTTTCTACAGATGACCCCAAAAGTACAGGCAACAAAAGCAAAAATACACAAACGAGATTCCATAAAACTAAGAAGCTTCTCTTGACAGCAAAAGAAACAGTAATAGAGTGAAGAGACAACCCACAAATGAGAAGAGAGTATTTTTAAACCATACCTCAGGTAAGGGGTTCATACCAATAATATGTAAGGAACTCAACCCGGGAATGAGAAAACAAGCTTACTAAAAAATAAGTAAAGGACTTGAATAGACATTTTCTAAAAACAGACATACAAAAGGCCAGATTATTATCAAAAATGTTGATAAAAAACGTCAACATTCCTAATTATCAGAGAAATAGATGTCAAAACCACGAAGATACTACCTCACAGATGTTACTGAGGTTATTATAAAAAAGACGTGGCCGGGCACGGTGGCTCACACCTCAAATCCCAGCACTTTGGGAGTTCAAGGCAGATGGATCGCCTGAGGTCAGGAGTTCCGGACCAGCCTGGCCAACATGGGGAATTCCCGTCTCTACTAAAAACACAAAAAATTAGCTGGGCGTGGTGGCACGCACCTGTAATTGCAGCTACTCGGGAGGGTGAGGCAGAAGAATCGCTTGAACCTGGGAGGTAGAGGTTGCAGTGAGCCAAGATTGCGCCACTGCACTCCAGCCTGGGTGACAGAGCAAGACTTCATCTCAGTAAATAAATAAATAAATAATTAAAAAATGATGGAAGATAACTTGATTAGAATGTGGAGAAAATGGTTGTACACGTTGGTCGGAGTTGAAATTATACCACCATCTTGGAAAATAGTATGAAGCTTTCTCAAGAAATTATAAATATATTTACATTGTGATTCATCAATGCCTCTTCTGGATATATGTCTAAAGAACTTAAAATCAGTATGTCAGAGACATCTGCAATTTCATGTTCATTGCAGAGTTATTTATAATAGCTATGATTTAGAAACAACCTAAGATTTATCAACTGAAGAACGGATAAAAAATATGTGAAAATTTGAAGCCCTTATGCATGGCTGATGAGACTAAAACAGTCTGGCAGTTCTTCAAAAGGATAAGTATAGAATTACCATATGACTCAGTAAATTAACTCCTATGTATACACCAAAAAGAAATTAAAACATGCATACTCAAAAGGTAGCATACAAGTATTTATAGCAACAAAAAGTGGGAAGCAACAGAAATGTCCATGAATTGTGGAGTGGATTAATAAAATGTGGTCTGTCCATAAAATATAGTAGTATTTGGCAATAAAAAAGAAAAAGGTATTAATATACATGCTTCAAAAAGGATAAACATGAAAAACATAAGTGAAAGCAGTGGGTCACACGTAACTATATATTATTATGACTCCATTTACATGAAATGTCCAGAACGGCAAATCCTTCCAGAGTAGGCAAATCCTTAGGAAGTGGATGGATGGTTGCCTAGGGCTGGGAGGGGTTTAAAGGAAGTGGGGAAAATGGGAAAAGATTGCTAATGAGTGCAAGGTTTCTTTTAAAGAGCATTAAAATGTTCTAAAATTGTATTGTGATTGTTTATCCGCCCAGTTAATACACTAACAAATTGAAATTTACACCTTAAATGAGTGAATTAAATAATGTATAAATTACATCTCAATGAACTTGTGAAGAAATTTTAAAAATATGTGATGCATGCACACATACACAAAAACTTCTTTTTATTGTATTTTTTTTATTTCCATAGGTTTTTTTGGGGAACAGGTGGTGTTTGATTATATGAGTAAGTTCTTTAGAGGTGATTAGTGAGATTTTGGTGCACCCAACACCTGAGCAGAATACGCTGTATCCAATTTGTAGTCTTTCATTCCTCACCCGCCTCTCACCCTTTCCCCCAAGTCCCCAAAGTCCATTGTAGTATTCTAATGCCTTTGCATCCTCATAGCTTAGCTCCCACTTGTGGCTGAGAGCATACTGTGTTTGATTTTCCATTCTTAAGTTACTTCACTTAGAATAGTAATCTCCGATCTCATCCAGGTTGCTGTGAATGCCATTATTTTTTTTCCTTTTTATGGCTGTGTGTGTGTGTGTGTATATATATCGATAATATATATATATCGTAATTTCTTAATCTCATTGATGGGCATTTGGGCTGGTTACATATTTCTGCAGTTGCGAATGGTGCTGCTATATAAACATGCGTGTACAAGTATCTTTTTCATATAATGACTTCTTTTCGTCTGGTAGATAACCCAGTAATGGAATTGCTGGATTAAATGGTAGTTCTACTTTTAGTTCTTTAAGAAATTTCCACACAGTTTACCATAGTGGTTGTACTAGTTTACATTCTCACCAGCGGTGTAAAAGTGTTCTTTTTTCACCATATCCCCACCCACATTTATTATTTTTTGATGTTTTGATTATGGCCATTCTTGCCGGGAGTAAGGTGGCATGGCACTGTGGTTTTGATTTGCATTTCCCTCATCATTAGTGATGATGAGCATTTTTTCATGTTTGTTGCCCATTTTTATATCTTCTTTTGAGAATTGTATTTTCAAGTCCTTAGCCCATTATTTGAAGGGATTGGTTTTTTTCCTGCTGAGTTCTTTGTCCTTTGTCAGGTTATTAGTCCTTTGTCAGATGTATAGATTGTGAAGATTTTCTCCCATTCTGTGGGTTGTCTGTTTATTCTGCCAATTGTTTCTTTTGCTGTGCAGAAACTCTGTGGATTAATTCTTACCTGTCTATCTTCATTTTGTTGTCGTGCTTGCTTTTGGGTTCTTGGTCATGAAATCTTTGCCCAAGCCAATGTGTAGAAGGGTTTTTCCAATGTTATCTTCTAGAATTTTTATGGTTTCAGGTCTCAGATTAAGTTGACTTTTGTATAAGGTAAGAGATGGGGATCCAGTTTCATTTTTTGGCATGTAGCTTGCCAGTTATCCAAGCACCATATGTTAAATAGGGTGTCCTTTCCCCACTTCATTTTTGTTTGCTTTGTCAAAGACCAGTTGGCTGTAAGTATTTGGGTTTATTTCTGGGTTCTCTATTCTGTTTCATTGGTCTATGTGCTTATTTTTATAGCGGTATTATGCTGTTTTGCTGACTATGGCCTTGTAGCGTAGATTGAAGCCAGGTAATGTAATGCGTCCAGATTTGTTCTTTCTGCTTAGTCTTGCTTTGGCTGTGTGGGCTCTTTTTTGGTTCCATATGAATTTTCGAATTCTTTTCTAGTTCTGTGAAGAATGATGGTGATATTTTGATGGAAATTGCTTTGAATTTGTAAGCTGCTTTTGGCGTTATGGTCATTTTTACAATATTGATTTTACCCATCCATGAGCATGAGAGGTGTTTCCATTTGTGTCATCTGTGATTTCTTTCAGCAGTGTTTTGTAGTTTTCCTTGTAGAGATCTTTTACTTCCTTGTTAGGTGTATTCCTAAGTGTTGTATTTTATTTTTTGCAGGTATTGTAAAGGGGGTTGAATTCTTGATCTGATTCTCAGCTTGCACATTGTTGGTGTATAGCAGCTCTATTGATTTGGGTACATTAATTTTGTATCCTGAATTTTTGCTGAAATTATTTACCAGTTTTAGGAGCTTTTTGGAGGAGTCTTTAGGATGTTCTAGGTATACAATCATATCATCAGCAAACAGCGACAATTTGACTTCCTCTTTACCTGTCTGGATGCCCTTTCTTTCTTTCTCTTATTCGATTGCTCTGGCTGGACCTGTCAGTGCTGTGTTGAATAGAAGTGGTGAGAGTGGGCATCCTTGTATTTATTGTTCCAGTTCTCAGAGGAAATGCTTCTAACTTTTCCCCATTTAGCATTATGTTGGCTGTGGGTTTGTCACAGATGTTTTTTTTTACCTGAAGGTATGTCCCTTCTATGCATTTTTTGTTGAGGGTTTTAATTATAAGTGGATGCTGGATTTTGTCTCATGCCTTTTCTGTGTCTATTGAGATGATTATGTGACTTTGCTTTTAATTCTGTTTATGTGATATATCACATTTATTGACTTGCCTGTGTTAAACCAGAAGAGCTAGGGTGTTCTCAGGAGCCACCATGTGCTGCGGCAGCTGCGGGATCACTTGAGGCTGCATCTTGGGGAAGAACACCTCCTGTCCGTGGCGCTGACGGCTGAGGACAGAGCTTCAGTGTAGCTTCTCTGCGGCCGGCTTCTTTGGGGAGTTCTTCCATCATGGTGAGTACAGAAGCTTTCGTTTTCTGGAATGTTCTGTGTATTCCTGCTGGGTTCTCCTTTTCTTTTTTCTCTCTTGATATCTTACCATTAATTTTACAGTAGTACTCATTCCCTGAGGGCTTTTGAGGTTGGAAAGAGTAGGCTTTAGGGCTGTTTCTGAGGGAGATTGCCTGTGTAGACGGAGAGCGAGGAAAGGTCTGGCTATGGGAGGAAGGGGAAGCCCAGCCCAGGTTGGGTTTTGGGGCCAGGCCCCAGTTTGGCTGCCTTGCATCCAAGCCTCAGGTGGAAGGAAAGGATCCAATTTAACCTCCAGGGTTTGCTGATTTTTTAATTGTTTTTATTTTTTTGGAGATAGGATCTGGCCCTGTTGTCCATGCTGGAGTGCAGTGGCAGATCTCAGTTCACTGCAGCTTGCACTTTCTGGGCTCAAGGGATTCTCTAGCTTCAGCCTCTCCATTAGCTGGGCTTGTGCCACCATGCCCAGTTGTTTTTTTTTTTTTTTTGTTTTCATATTTTTGGTGGCCATGGGGTTTCGCCATGTTGCCCAGGCTTTTCTTGAACTTCTGAGCTCAAAGCAGTCCTCCCACTTCGGCTTCCCTAAGTGCTGGGATTACAGGCATGAACTACTGTGCCTGGTCTGCTGAATTTTGTTTTTCTTGTATTTTTGGTAGAGACAGGGTTTGGCCATGTTGCCCAGGCTGGTCTCAAACTTCTGAGCTCAAAGCAGTCCTCTCATCTCGGCTTCCCAAAGTGCTAGGATTACAGGCATGAACTACTGCACGTGGTCTACTGAATTTTTACATTTGTTTCCCAGCTGTTGGGACATAGGGGTCACTTTTCTCAACACCCTCCCCGCCCCCGGCAGCGTCTGCCTAACTCTGTCCCTCTAGTCACGGCCACCTGACTGTGGAGGAAGCTCCCTTCCATGTGGTTTAATGTCTTCTTTGCAGAAATGTCTATTCAGGTTCCCTGCTCAGTTTTGGATGGATCATTTTTTTGTTGTTGCTACTTAGTACTATTAATGTATTGCATATTTTCCATAACAACCCCCGTTAGCCGACATGTGTTTCGTTCTCTCAGCCTTCCTCTTTGGGCTCATCGTTTCCTTTTCCTTGGAAAAACTTTTCACTTTGATGTAGCCATGCATGTTATTTTATGGCCAGGCATGATGGCTCATGCCTGTAATCCAAGCACTTTCGGAGGCCAAGGTGGGCAGATCACTTGAGCCAAAGAATTTGAGACCAGTCTAGGCAATGTGGCAAAACTTCATTTCTACAAAAAAATACAAAAAAATTCACCAGGCATGGTGGTGTGTGCCTGTAGTTCCAGCTATTCAGGAGGCAGAGGTTGGAGAATGACTTGTGCCAGAGAGGTCAAGGCTGCAGTGAGCCGTGATCATGCCACTGCACTCCAGCCTGAGTGACAGAGTCCCTGACTCAAAAAAAAATTTTTAATCTTTTTAGTAATGTTCTTTTCAATAAGAGTGAAATGACTTCTGAGTGTGGTTTTGAAGTATTTTTTTTGACGAATAGTGATGTTGAGGACCTTTTCTCTTACCTGATTTATGTCATCTTTGCAGATAACTCTATTCAAATTATTTGCTCAGTATGAGTTCAGATATGTATTTTTGTGCTACTTAGTATTGCTTTTTTCTGTGTACATGTTTGGTAACAACGATTTATCACTTCTATGATTCCCTCAAATTTCCTAACAATTTTTTTTTTTTTGAGACAGAGTCTCATTCTCTTACCCAGGCTGGAGCACAGCAGCATATCAGGGATGTGAGTCCTCCAACTTAGTTTCTATTTCTCAGGATTCCTTAGACATTCAGGGCCATTTCCATGTGATCGTTAGCATTGTGTATTCACATTTCTTAAATTTCTGTGCGTAATAAAGTATATAATTAGAGAGTATGCTGGGACTGTTTTTCCTCTGGGACATTTTGGTTCATGTATATTTTTAGTAATGATCAAATCAGGGTACTTGCTGTATCTGTTCTCATACAGGTATTATTTCTCTGTTGTGATAACATTCAAATTGCTCCCTTCTAGCTTTATTG
>NW_026654011.1:0-10115 GCF_009828535.3 Hylobates moloch | reverse complement strand
GGATTCTGGGAAAGTAAATATTTGTCACCTGGGCCCATTCACACTCCTAGCTTCAAAGGATGCAGGGAAAGTAACTGTTTTTAGCTGCTGACATGGCCACACTTAGGTGCAAGGGATTCTGGGAAAGTAAATTTTTTTTTACCTGAACTCAGTCATGCTCCTAGCTCCAAGGGATTCTGGGGAAATAACTGTTTTTAGCTGCTGACTTAGCCATATTTAGATCCAAAGGATTCTGGGAAAGTAAATGTTTTTCACCTGGGCCCATTCATGCTCCTAGCTTCAAGGGATTCTGGGAAAGTAACTGTTTTTAGCAGTTGACTTGGCCACATTTAGGTGCAAGGGATTCTGGGAAAGAAGTTCATTCAGTGGGACTTGCTGTCAGGAAGTTAGACAAAATGGGGCCTCTGTAGGCAAGGAAGGAAGTCCGAGTGTATGCCCCAGCTGGGTCGTGTGCCCACAGGGGACGAGGAAGAGGAGGAGGACGGGTCCCGGGAGGAGCGGCTGCCGTCGTGCTTTGACTACGTGATGCACTTCCTGACGGTGTTCTGGAAGGTGCTCTTTGCCTGTGTGCCCCCCACCGAGTACTGCCACGGCTGGGCCTGCTTTGGCGTCTCCATCCTGGTCATCGGCCTGCTCACCGCCCTCATTGGGGACCTCGCCTCCCACTTCGGCTGCACCGTTGGCCTCAAGGACTCTGTCAATGCTGTTGTCTTCGTGGCCCTGGGCACCTCCATCCCTGGTAACACCCTGGGAGAATTTGGTGGGGTAGGATCTCAGATGAGCCAGGCAGGGGCAACACAGGATCCTGCCGAAATGAGGTGGGTGGAGTCACACAGCGCCCATGTGGTGGGTCTGAGAGAAATACGGCGGTGGGGCATAATAGAAGCTAGGCAGCAGGTCCCCTAGATGCAAGATGTGAACTGAATCCTCCCCAGAAGCACCCAGGTGGAAGGTCCCATAAAACTAAGGTAGCAGGAAATGCTAGAAACCAGACAATGGATTTCATAGAGAGAAGGTGGCAGGGTGGGGAAGAGACAGCTGTGGGAAGAGGGGTTCCTAGAAAGACAGTGCAGATGTCAGAGAAGCCAATCAGTGGCTTCCATAGAAACAAGCTGTTGATGCCCCATCCCGCAAGAAAGCAGACAGAAGAGTCCATGGAACTATGTTGGGGGACATGACAGAAACCAGGCCAGTGAACCTCAAAGTTGTTTTTGGGGTTTTTTTTTTTTTTTTTTGGTGGGGGGACAGAGTCTTGTTCTGTCGCCCAGTCTGGAGTGCAGTGATCTTGTGATCTCGGCTCACTGCAACCTCTGCCTCCCAGGTTCAAGCGATTCTTCTGTCTCAGCCTCCAGAGTAGCTGAGATTACAGGCACGTGCCACCACACCCAGCTAATTTTTACATTTTTAGTAGAGATGGGGGTTTCACCATATTGGCCAGGCTAGTCTCGAACTCCTGACCTCGTGATCTGCCCGCCTCGGCCTCCCAAAGTGCTGGGATTACAGGCGTGAGCCACCATGCCCGGCCAAACCTCAAAGTTTTAACTAAGATGAGGGGGTATGTGGGGCCCGGTGGCTCACACCAGCACTTTGGGAGGCCAAGGCGGGGGGCCAAGGCGGGGGTAGGATTGCTTGGGCCCAGAAGTTTGAGACCAGCGTGGGCAACATGGTGAAACCCCATCTCTACAAAATATACAAAAATTAGCTGGACGTAGTGGCGCATGCCTGCGATCCCAGCTGCTCAGGAGGCTGAGGTGGGAGGATCACCTGAGCTGGGGAAGATGAGGCTGCAGTGAGCCATGATCGCACCACTGTAGTCCAGCCTGGGTAACAGAGCAAGACCCTGTCTCAAAACAAAACAAACAAACAAAAAATATAGCCGGGCGTGGTGGCTCACGCCTGTAATCCCAGCACTTTGGGAGACCGAGGCGAGTGGATCACCCGACATCAGGAGTTTGAGACCAGCCTGGCCAACATGGTGAAACCCCGTCTCTACTAAAAACATAAAAACTTAGCAGGGCGTGGTGGGCGCCTGTAATCCCAGCTACTCAGAGGCTCCGGCAGGAGAATCGCTTGAACCCGAGAGGCGGAAGTTGCAGTGAGCCGAGATCGCGCCACTGCACTCCAGCCTGGGTGACAGATCAAAACTCCGTCTCCGAGAAAAAAAAAAAAAAATCAGGCAGTGAGTCCCATAGAAGAGAATGAATCCCGCAGAAAGCAGGCGGCGGGTCCCATAGAAAGCCGGCAGCGGTTCCAGTGGCGAGCAGGCCTAGAGGTGGTGATGGACTTTGCCTCTTGGGTGGGGGTCAGGGGCCTTGAGCCCACACTGCCCGCAGAAAGCAGGCGACGGGGAAAGGCTGGGAGGGGGCAGGCGGATGCCCGCCCCTGTGGGTGGCGGCGCAAAGCCCCTCCGACCCGTATGTCTATGCCCCGCAGACACGTTCGCCAGCAAGGTGGCGGCGCTGCAGGACCAGTGCGCCGACGCGTCCATCGGCAATGTGACCGGCTCCAACGCGGTGAACGTGTTCCTGGGCCTGGGCGTCGCCTGGTCGGTGGCCGCCGTGTACTGGGCGGTGCAGGGCCGCCCCTTCGAGGTGCGCACTGGCACGCTGGCCTTCTCCGTCACGCTCTTCACCGTCTTCGCCTTCGTGGGCATTGCCGTGCTGCTGTACCGGCGCCGGCCGCACATCGGCGGCGAGCTGGGCGGCCCGCGCGGACCCAAGCTCGCTACCACCGCGCTCTTCCTGGGCCTCTGGCTCCTGTACATCCTCTTCGCCAGCCTGGAGGCGTACTGCCACATCCGGGGCTTCTAGGGCCTTGCGCAGAGACTCGTCCCCACCGCCCGCCCGGGGCTAGGGACTCGGCTGCACCTGCTCTTGGACCCTGGTCTCCTTTTCCCCCCAGACTCGGCCTCCTCTCCTAGGACTCGGCCACCCTTCTCCGCCCCTTCCCCGGGCTTTGGTTGCCCCTGTTCTGTGTCCCCAGTAGCTCAGCCTTCCCTCTTCCTCTCGGGAGCCTCCCCTGTTCCTCCCCTGCGGTGACCCCAACTCCAGCCCATCCTGTTGGTGACCGTCTATACCCCTGGGGAAATTTCCACCCCAGTCTCCTCCCCAGGGAAACACCCCCAGTAACCATCCTGGGGAGTTGAAGGTCTTTCTCCCTGGTCACCCAGCCTGGCTTTGCCCCCAAAGTCTCCCTTCCCCTAGTGACCCCCCCCCCCCCACTTCACCCCGTGCCCCAGAGCCTCAGAACCTACCCGCCCTGGGGGACCCTCGAAGGAGGCTGTCAGAGGCCGTCTCAGATCCCAGCCCTTCCCCCCAGCCCTCAGGGAGATCCGCTCAGCCCCGGCGGGGAGGAGCGGGTGGGTGTGTGCGCGAGGAGGCCGCACACCTTTCCAATCCCTCCACTCGGGTTCTTGGGAGGACACTCATTCTCCAGACTCGGAGACGGGAGGGGAGAAGTTTGGGGTTTCAGTCCCAGGGCTTAGCTGGAGGAGGCACATTTTGAACCTGCAACTTCAGACATTCCAGCGCTCCCACTCGCCCTCCACTACCTCTGAGAGCCCAGCCACGCCTTGGAGGGAGGGGCTTGTGTGTGTATATAGTGTGTTTGGGGGAGGGGGGACGCGGGAGGGTGCATGTCTTGGGAAAAGGGGGTGACAGACTTAACTTTTGAGAGGGCAGCAGACTCCCTCAGCCATGAGAACCAGCTTTGGGGAGGAGGCCGGGAATCAAAGCGAGTCCAGCTGATCTCCCCTGACAATCTGAAAGGTTCATTTCGCCCTCAGTGCCAGCCAATCCGGGCAGGACCCTCGAAGAGGAGACCGAGGGTCCCAGAGGACCAATGCTACAAGCCAGCAAATGCTGCCACATCTCTGCCTGATGGGGGGTGGGGGTGGGTGGGGGGATGGGACTGGGCCAAGGGATCTGGGTGGGCATTTTTAACTTTGGAGGCCTTCCATCTGTTGGTAGGCCATCTGCATTTTCTTACTGTTGATGTTTCCTGCCCAAAGGACACATTTGGGCACTGCCACCCACTCCTTGGGCCCCTAGGATGACCCAACTACCCCCATAACTTTCTGCTTCCCACAGGTTTTCAGCATTCTATCGTCCTGTTGTGCTCAGCCCCAACATCCCAGACCCGTTACCCACTACCCTTCTCTCCCCCAGCTCATCATCAGTCGCTGTCTCTCTTTTCTGTGATTTCTGTAAAAGTTGCCATAAAACTTTGAAATTCTGCCTGAAAAACAGTCCCGTGGGAAGCTGGGATTCAGGAGGAGGGGGCTAATAAGGTCTCTGACTGAGATTTGGGCAACTGTTAAACCAAGTAATCTGGGTTTTTGCGGCCCGCGGTCGTCTGCGGGACACACCCACATACAGCAGCAGCGCCCGGGTCCAGCCGCCAAGCTCTTCCATTCGCCACGCCACCATCAGTAATGAGCTTCCACTAGCCACGCCCCCATCCGTCAGCCTAGCTCTTCCACTAGCCACACCCCCATCCATCAGTCATGGGCTTCCACTCTCCACGTCCCTCCACTCTCCACGCCCCCATCCATCAGTCATGGGCTTCCACTCTCCACGCCCCTCCACTCTCCACGCCCCCATTCGTCAGTCGTGGGTTTCCACTAGCCACGTCCCCATTCATCAGCCAAGCTCCTCCACTTGCTACGCCCGCATCCGCCAATTACGGGTTTCCACTAACCACGCCCCCATTTATCAGCCTAGCTCTTCCACTAATCACACCCCCACTCATCAGTCGTGCTTCAGCCACGCCTTCCTGCTTCAATCAGGGGCTTCCACTAGCCACGCCCCCATGCATGAGCCACACACTGTTTCTCTTTATGGGGCATCCTGGGAACACAAAAGAGACGTTCATTTGCCTGAGCCAAAGAGCTGGGGTTGATGGGGTTTCCTAAATAAAGCAAGTAATTTTCTCAGATCCTACGGGAGGAGGGGTGTGTGTGTGTGTTGTGCCAAAGGACACAGCCTGTGTAAAGGTGTGCAGAGTTGTGAGATAATGGCTTTTTCAGAGCCCTGGAAATGGTTATCATGAACGAGGTATGGGGTGCGTGGAGAGTGAACTTGAGGACAAATCATGAGAGACTTTATCAACCACTCTAGGGAGCTTGGAATTTATCCTAAGAGTAAAGGGGAGCTTTGGAAGGGATTTGAGTGGGAGAAGGAGGCAGGCGGTTGATATCACCTGATTTATTTTATCAGACGTTCCTCCTGGCTACTGGGGGGCTGGGAGACCAGGGACAAGGCTGGAGCAGGGACAGGGACAGCAGAGGAGGGGAGAGGGGAGTAGGAGGGTGGGAGGGCGATGGTGAGAAGGGAGTGGTTGAGAGAGAGAATGGATGGGGCTGGGTGAGGGAGTTCAGGGAGTGCATCTGGGCAGAAGAGAGGTGGTATGTTCATTCAAACGGAGTAGCCAGGGAGAGTTGGGTGAAACAGCTACTGAGCAGTGGGCAGGTTTGGGGAAAACGAGGGAAGGTGTAGTACCCCAGGGCTAGCAGCAGAGGGAGCAGTTGCCATACCTGGGCTAGAAGGGGTGAGCAGAGGCATCCGAGGCTGCAGAGATCTGGGTACCTGGGTCTGTAGAGTAGAAGAGTACAGGCATCGCCAATCTGCACTAGGGATGGCAGGGCGCCGGAAGAGTAAGCACCTCGACCTCATTCTGCTCCCACCTGCTAGTCTCCTGCCACTTCCTCCCACCGGCCGCACCCAACCTGAAGTCCAAGGTAAGACAATAGGCCCACGGCATGGTGGCTCACGCCTGTAATCCCAGCACTTTGGGAAGCCAAAGCGGGAGGGTCACTTGAGCCTAGGAATTCAAGACCAGCCTGGACAACATAGCGAGTCCCCATGTCTCCAGAAACTTTAAAAGTTAGCCAAGCGTGGTGGCATGTGCCTGTAGTCCCAGATACTCAGGAGGCTGAGGCAAGAGGATCGCTTCAGCCCAGGAGGTCGAGGCTGCCGTAAGCTATGACTGCACCACTGCTCTCCAGCCTGAGTGACAGAGAAAGACCCTGTCTTCCCCCTACCAAAAAAAAAAATCGACCTTTGGCTTTAGGCCTTGATGAGAACTGGTTTGTGGAAGGTGTAGTGGCAGAAGGTGCACTGATCTGCAGTGGGAGGTGGGGAAACTGAGTCAGGGCATGTAGAGCACTCTTTGGAGAGCCCCGATGTGAGGAGGGGAGGTTGCTGGAGGAGCAGTAGGGCACTGCTTACAGGGGCACAGGAGAGCAAGGGAGGCCTGTGCTAACAGCAGCTGGCAGTGATGGGGACCCCCCCAGCATGATCTCCTTAAACCCATCGCCAGTTCTATACATCACCCCACTCCACGGAAGAGGAAACTAAGGCTCAGAGAGGTGAAGCAACGTGCCCAAAGTTTCACAGGGAGAAGGGCAAAGATGGGACAGGACGAGGTCCACAATGTAGAATGGGACAAGCGACACCTTCAACTTTTTTTTTTTTTAGATGGAGTTTCGCTCCTTTTGCCTAGGCACAATCTCGGCTCACTGCAACCTCCACCTCCCGGGTTCAAACGATTCTCCTGCCTCAGCCTCCCAAGTAGCTGGGATTACAGGCACCCGCCACCACACCTGGCCAATTGTTGTATTTTTAGTAGAGACGGGTTTTACCACGTTGCCCAGGCTGTTCTCGAACTCCTTTGAACTCCTTACCTCGGGTAATCCACCCACCTCGGCCTCCCAAACTGCTGGGATTACAGGTGTGAACCATCGTGCCAGGTCTGGGACACCTTCATCTTAACAAATGCAAACAAAGAAAGGGGGCGTAGAATCTGGGCGCAGGAAGATGAGTAAGGTCTCAGCTTCAAAGAGGGACACATTGAGAGCTTGGGGCTTGGAAAACATGAGGACTTTCACACCTGTCCCGTCACCTCACCCCGAAGGTCATGATTCTCACCTGGATGCAAAGAGCTCCATGGGGTCAGCTTGGGAGTGATTGACATTGTCCTGGGAGGCAGCATAGTGTAGCGGCCGACCTTCTCTGTGCCTCAGTTCCCTCATCTGGAAAATGAGTGACAATGATGCTAACAGTACCTATGTCACAGGGTTGTCGTGAGGATTGAATGTATATTAGCCTCACAGGCTGGGTGTGGTGGCTCATGCCTGTAATCCCAGCACTTTGGGAGGCCAAGGCGGGAGGATTGTTTGAGCCCAGAAGTTTGAGACCAGCCTGGGCAACACAGTGAGACCCCATCTCTACTAAAAATAAAAATTATCTAGGCATCGTGGTGCACACCTGTAGTCCTAGCTGCTCCAGAGCCTGGGCTGGGAGGATCACTTGAGCCCAGAAGGTTGAGGCTGCAGTGAGTCACAATCATGCCACTGCACTGCAGCCTAGGTGACAGAGTTAGACCCTGTCTCAAAAAACAAACAAATGAACAAAACCCAAGCAAAACCCAAAAGTCATCTGGAGGCAGAACTCCTTCTTCCTGGAGGGACCTCAGTCTTTTTTTTTTTTTTGAGACAGAGTCTCGCTGTCACCCAGGCTGGAGTGCAGTGGCGCGATCTCGGCTCACTGCAAGCTCCGCCTCCCGGGTTCACGCCATTCTCCTGCCTCAGCCTCCTGAGTAGTTGGGACTACAGGCGCCCACCACCACGCCCGGCTAATTTTTGTATTTTTAGTAGAGACGGGGTTTCACCATGTTAGCCAGGATGGTCTCGATCTCCTGACCTCGTGATCCGCCCGCCTCGGCCTCCCAAAGTGCTGGGATTACAGGCGTGAGCCACTGCACCCGGCCCGGGACCTCAGTCTTAAGGCCTTCAACTGATTGGATAAGGCCCACCCACACAATCTGCTTCACTTAAAGTCAACCGATATTAAATGTTAATCTCATTTTTTTTTTTTTTTTGAGATGGAGTCTGGCTCTGTCGCCCAGGCTGGTGTGCAGTGGCGTGATCTCAGCTCACTGCAGGCTCTGCCTCCTGGGTTCACGCCATTCTCCTGGCTCAGCCTCCCGAGTAGCTGGGACTGCAGGCGCCCACCACCACGCCTGGCTAATTTTTTGTATTTTTAGTAGAGACGGGGTTTCACCACATTAGCCGGGATTGTTTCGAACTCCTGACCTTGTGATCCACCCACCTTGGCCTCCCAAAGTGAGCCACCACGCCCGGCCGTTAATCTCATTTTTAAAATACCTTTACAATGGCTGGGCGTGGTAGCTCATACCTGTAGTCCCAGATATTCAGGAGGCTGAGGTGGGAGAATTGCTTGAACCCGGGAGGCAGAGGTTGCAGTGCGCCAAGATTGCACCACTGCACTCCAGCCCGGGCAACAGAGCAAGACCCTGTCTCAAACACACACACACACACACACACACACACACACACACACACACACACCCCTTCACAGCAACATCTAGGCTGATGCCTGAACTTGAGGGCAGCACAGGCTAGCCACGTGGACGCATATGATTCACCACAACAAGAGGTCCCTCTTTTCCCTTTGCTTCCTGTCTGCCCATCCATCATGTCCCCGCTGGCCACCGTCTTAGGCTGAGCACCAATAGAAGCCAGCCCATAGCAAGGATGGGAGGGAAATAGTTTATTTGCGAGGTGATTCCGGGAGGCACTGGAGGGAGATGGGAAAGAAAACCATTAAAGGTGGTGTTGAAGGCTGGGCACGGTGGCTCATGCCTGTAATCCCAGCACTTTGGGAGGCCAAGGTGGGCGGATCACCTGAGCTCAGGAGTTCAAGACCAGCCTGGCCAACGTGGTGAAACTCTGTGTCTACTGAAAATACAAAAATTAGCCAGGCACGGTGGCAGGCGTCTATAATCCCAACTACTCGGGAGGCTGAGGCAGGAGGATCACTTGAACCCAGGAGGCAGAGTCTGCAGTGAGCCGAGATCACACCACTGCACTCCAGCCTGGGTGACAGAGCGAGACTCCATCTCAAATAAATAAATAAATAAATAAATAAAGGCAGTGTTGAATGAGCAGGTCACCCTGTGGACAGTGAGGTCTCCATCCTGCTGGGGACCTCTCAGGGAACTCTGGAGTTGCCCCACCTGAAGACTTGGGGTTATATATCCACTAACTCCTGTCTGATGGTGGCCCAGGACTCCTTTAGGGGTGCTGACTTCCAGCGCTTCCCATGCTGGTCTGGAAAGCATTCAGGGAAGGGTCGCAGGTGCTAGTGTGAGAGATGCTGTTGGGTCCTAGGTGGTATGAGTGGGTCAGAGACAGCCTCTGCTATGATTACTTCCCAGAACAGGGGTCTCACTACCTCCCTCTTCCAGTAAGGCAATGCGTGGCCACCAGCACAGCACTGACTGTGCCCAGGTTGCCCTCTCTCCTGTCCTGATGCCCCCAGCTCCCTCCTCGGCCTCTCCCAGGGAATTGGGAAGGGCTGGTACCTGGCACCTCCTCCACGTTCTGCCTCTCCCTGAGGACTGAAATCAGACACTAGGGAGGACTTCCAGGCACACATGGCCAAGGGAGAGAGGGATGGGGCTGCAGGCTTCAGTGCCTCCCAAGGTACCTCCTCCCTCTCTCCTTCTCGCCACATTTGCCTCCCGTTCCCTGCCTGCTCCCTGCAATTCTCTCCCTGGGAAGTGCAGGGAAGGGAATGTCATGGGTGGTGGATTGAAAGGGGTGGGTGGAGTCAGTAGAGGGGGAACACCGACGGTGGAGGCGGTGGAAAAGGGGCACAAAAAGAGGAGGGGAAGTTGGAGAGGGAGCAAAGAGCCAAGAACAAAACACAGGGGCCGGAGAGGCAGCAGAGACAGAGATACAGACAGGATGCAGAGAAGATGCAGACGGAGGTAGCCCAGAGACTCAGAACACAGCGCCAGGGAGGGGGGCGAGGTGGGGAGCGGGGCGGGGCGGGGGTCCCAGGGCGCCATGGCAAGCCTCTCACCCCGTTCCCAGCACACAAAGCCAGTGAGGCCAACGCTGAGGGTACTCTCAGAGACCAGAGATTAAAAAGGCACGGCTGGGCCGACAGAGCCCGTGGCAGACAGAGGGACATGGAGAGATGGGGAGAGAGACACACAGAGACAGAGGGAGAGACCGAGAGAGATGGAGAGACACAGAGAGATGGAGAGACAGAGAGAGAGAGACAGAGAGAAATGGAGAGACAGAGAGA
>NW_026654010.1:0-10115 GCF_009828535.3 Hylobates moloch | reverse complement strand
GGATTCTGGGAAAGTAAATATTTGTCACCTGGGCCCATTCACACTCCTAGCTTCAAAGGATGCAGGGAAAGTAACTGTTTTTAGCTGCTGACATGGCCACACTTAGGTGCAAGGGATTCTGGGAAAGTAAATTTTTTTTTACCTGAACTCAGTCATGCTCCTAGCTCCAAGGGATTCTGGGGAAATAACTGTTTTTAGCTGCTGACTTAGCCATATTTAGATCCAAAGGATTCTGGGAAAGTAAATGTTTTTCACCTGGGCCCATTCATGCTCCTAGCTTCAAGGGATTCTGGGAAAGTAACTGTTTTTAGCAGTTGACTTGGCCACATTTAGGTGCAAGGGATTCTGGGAAAGAAGTTCATTCAGTGGGACTTGCTGTCAGGAAGTTAGACAAAATGGGGCCTCTGTAGGCAAGGAAGGAAGTCCGAGTGTATGCCCCAGCTGGGTCGTGTGCCCACAGGGGACGAGGAAGAGGAGGAGGACGGGTCCCGGGAGGAGCGGCTGCCGTCGTGCTTTGACTACGTGATGCACTTCCTGACGGTGTTCTGGAAGGTGCTCTTTGCCTGTGTGCCCCCCACCGAGTACTGCCACGGCTGGGCCTGCTTTGGCGTCTCCATCCTGGTCATCGGCCTGCTCACCGCCCTCATTGGGGACCTCGCCTCCCACTTCGGCTGCACCGTTGGCCTCAAGGACTCTGTCAATGCTGTTGTCTTCGTGGCCCTGGGCACCTCCATCCCTGGTAACACCCTGGGAGAATTTGGTGGGGTAGGATCTCAGATGAGCCAGGCAGGGGCAACACAGGATCCTGCCGAAATGAGGTGGGTGGAGTCACACAGCGCCCATGTGGTGGGTCTGAGAGAAATACGGCGGTGGGGCATAATAGAAGCTAGGCAGCAGGTCCCCTAGATGCAAGATGTGAACTGAATCCTCCCCAGAAGCACCCAGGTGGAAGGTCCCATAAAACTAAGGTAGCAGGAAATGCTAGAAACCAGACAATGGATTTCATAGAGAGAAGGTGGCAGGGTGGGGAAGAGACAGCTGTGGGAAGAGGGGTTCCTAGAAAGACAGTGCAGATGTCAGAGAAGCCAATCAGTGGCTTCCATAGAAACAAGCTGTTGATGCCCCATCCCGCAAGAAAGCAGACAGAAGAGTCCATGGAACTATGTTGGGGGACATGACAGAAACCAGGCCAGTGAACCTCAAAGTTGTTTTTGGGGTTTTTTTTTTTTTTTTTTGGTGGGGGGACAGAGTCTTGTTCTGTCGCCCAGTCTGGAGTGCAGTGATCTTGTGATCTCGGCTCACTGCAACCTCTGCCTCCCAGGTTCAAGCGATTCTTCTGTCTCAGCCTCCAGAGTAGCTGAGATTACAGGCACGTGCCACCACACCCAGCTAATTTTTACATTTTTAGTAGAGATGGGGGTTTCACCATATTGGCCAGGCTAGTCTCGAACTCCTGACCTCGTGATCTGCCCGCCTCGGCCTCCCAAAGTGCTGGGATTACAGGCGTGAGCCACCATGCCCGGCCAAACCTCAAAGTTTTAACTAAGATGAGGGGGTATGTGGGGCCCGGTGGCTCACACCAGCACTTTGGGAGGCCAAGGCGGGGGGCCAAGGCGGGGGTAGGATTGCTTGGGCCCAGAAGTTTGAGACCAGCGTGGGCAACATGGTGAAACCCCATCTCTACAAAATATACAAAAATTAGCTGGACGTAGTGGCGCATGCCTGCGATCCCAGCTGCTCAGGAGGCTGAGGTGGGAGGATCACCTGAGCTGGGGAAGATGAGGCTGCAGTGAGCCATGATCGCACCACTGTAGTCCAGCCTGGGTAACAGAGCAAGACCCTGTCTCAAAACAAAACAAACAAACAAAAAATATAGCCGGGCGTGGTGGCTCACGCCTGTAATCCCAGCACTTTGGGAGACCGAGGCGAGTGGATCACCCGACATCAGGAGTTTGAGACCAGCCTGGCCAACATGGTGAAACCCCGTCTCTACTAAAAACATAAAAACTTAGCAGGGCGTGGTGGGCGCCTGTAATCCCAGCTACTCAGAGGCTCCGGCAGGAGAATCGCTTGAACCCGAGAGGCGGAAGTTGCAGTGAGCCGAGATCGCGCCACTGCACTCCAGCCTGGGTGACAGATCAAAACTCCGTCTCCGAGAAAAAAAAAAAAAATCAGGCAGTGAGTCCCATAGAAGAGAATGAATCCCGCAGAAAGCAGGCGGCGGGTCCCATAGAAAGCCGGCAGCGGTTCCAGTGGCGAGCAGGCCTAGAGGTGGTGATGGACTTTGCCTCTTGGGTGGGGGTCAGGGGCCTTGAGCCCACACTGCCCGCAGAAAGCAGGCGACGGGGAAAGGCTGGGAGGGGGCAGGCGGATGCCCGCCCCTGTGGGTGGCGGCGCAAAGCCCCTCCGACCCGTATGTCTATGCCCCGCAGACACGTTCGCCAGCAAGGTGGCGGCGCTGCAGGACCAGTGCGCCGACGCGTCCATCGGCAATGTGACCGGCTCCAACGCGGTGAACGTGTTCCTGGGCCTGGGCGTCGCCTGGTCGGTGGCCGCCGTGTACTGGGCGGTGCAGGGCCGCCCCTTCGAGGTGCGCACTGGCACGCTGGCCTTCTCCGTCACGCTCTTCACCGTCTTCGCCTTCGTGGGCATTGCCGTGCTGCTGTACCGGCGCCGGCCGCACATCGGCGGCGAGCTGGGCGGCCCGCGCGGACCCAAGCTCGCTACCACCGCGCTCTTCCTGGGCCTCTGGCTCCTGTACATCCTCTTCGCCAGCCTGGAGGCGTACTGCCACATCCGGGGCTTCTAGGGCCTTGCGCAGAGACTCGTCCCCACCGCCCGCCCGGGGCTAGGGACTCGGCTGCACCTGCTCTTGGACCCTGGTCTCCTTTTCCCCCCAGACTCGGCCTCCTCTCCTAGGACTCGGCCACCCTTCTCCGCCCCTTCCCCGGGCTTTGGTTGCCCCTGTTCTGTGTCCCCAGTAGCTCAGCCTTCCCTCTTCCTCTCGGGAGCCTCCCCTGTTCCTCCCCTGCGGTGACCCCAACTCCAGCCCATCCTGTTGGTGACCGTCTATACCCCTGGGGAAATTTCCACCCCAGTCTCCTCCCCAGGGAAACACCCCCAGTAACCATCCTGGGGAGTTGAAGGTCTTTCTCCCTGGTCACCCAGCCTGGCTTTGCCCCCAAAGTCTCCCTTCCCCTAGTGACCCCCCCCCCCCCACTTCACCCCGTGCCCCAGAGCCTCAGAACCTACCCGCCCTGGGGGACCCTCGAAGGAGGCTGTCAGAGGCCGTCTCAGATCCCAGCCCTTCCCCCCAGCCCTCAGGGAGATCCGCTCAGCCCCGGCGGGGAGGAGCGGGTGGGTGTGTGCGCGAGGAGGCCGCACACCTTTCCAATCCCTCCACTCGGGTTCTTGGGAGGACACTCATTCTCCAGACTCGGAGACGGGAGGGGAGAAGTTTGGGGTTTCAGTCCCAGGGCTTAGCTGGAGGAGGCACATTTTGAACCTGCAACTTCAGACATTCCAGCGCTCCCACTCGCCCTCCACTACCTCTGAGAGCCCAGCCACGCCTTGGAGGGAGGGGCTTGTGTGTGTATATAGTGTGTTTGGGGGAGGGGGGACGCGGGAGGGTGCATGTCTTGGGAAAAGGGGGTGACAGACTTAACTTTTGAGAGGGCAGCAGACTCCCTCAGCCATGAGAACCAGCTTTGGGGAGGAGGCCGGGAATCAAAGCGAGTCCAGCTGATCTCCCCTGACAATCTGAAAGGTTCATTTCGCCCTCAGTGCCAGCCAATCCGGGCAGGACCCTCGAAGAGGAGACCGAGGGTCCCAGAGGACCAATGCTACAAGCCAGCAAATGCTGCCACATCTCTGCCTGATGGGGGGTGGGGGTGGGTGGGGGGATGGGACTGGGCCAAGGGATCTGGGTGGGCATTTTTAACTTTGGAGGCCTTCCATCTGTTGGTAGGCCATCTGCATTTTCTTACTGTTGATGTTTCCTGCCCAAAGGACACATTTGGGCACTGCCACCCACTCCTTGGGCCCCTAGGATGACCCAACTACCCCCATAACTTTCTGCTTCCCACAGGTTTTCAGCATTCTATCGTCCTGTTGTGCTCAGCCCCAACATCCCAGACCCGTTACCCACTACCCTTCTCTCCCCCAGCTCATCATCAGTCGCTGTCTCTCTTTTCTGTGATTTCTGTAAAAGTTGCCATAAAACTTTGAAATTCTGCCTGAAAAACAGTCCCGTGGGAAGCTGGGATTCAGGAGGAGGGGGCTAATAAGGTCTCTGACTGAGATTTGGGCAACTGTTAAACCAAGTAATCTGGGTTTTTGCGGCCCGCGGTCGTCTGCGGGACACACCCACATACAGCAGCAGCGCCCGGGTCCAGCCGCCAAGCTCTTCCATTCGCCACGCCACCATCAGTAATGAGCTTCCACTAGCCACGCCCCCATCCGTCAGCCTAGCTCTTCCACTAGCCACACCCCCATCCATCAGTCATGGGCTTCCACTCTCCACGTCCCTCCACTCTCCACGCCCCCATCCATCAGTCATGGGCTTCCACTCTCCACGCCCCTCCACTCTCCACGCCCCCATTCGTCAGTCGTGGGTTTCCACTAGCCACGTCCCCATTCATCAGCCAAGCTCCTCCACTTGCTACGCCCGCATCCGCCAATTACGGGTTTCCACTAACCACGCCCCCATTTATCAGCCTAGCTCTTCCACTAATCACACCCCCACTCATCAGTCGTGCTTCAGCCACGCCTTCCTGCTTCAATCAGGGGCTTCCACTAGCCACGCCCCCATGCATGAGCCACACACTGTTTCTCTTTATGGGGCATCCTGGGAACACAAAAGAGACGTTCATTTGCCTGAGCCAAAGAGCTGGGGTTGATGGGGTTTCCTAAATAAAGCAAGTAATTTTCTCAGATCCTACGGGAGGAGGGGTGTGTGTGTGTGTTGTGCCAAAGGACACAGCCTGTGTAAAGGTGTGCAGAGTTGTGAGATAATGGCTTTTTCAGAGCCCTGGAAATGGTTATCATGAACGAGGTATGGGGTGCGTGGAGAGTGAACTTGAGGACAAATCATGAGAGACTTTATCAACCACTCTAGGGAGCTTGGAATTTATCCTAAGAGTAAAGGGGAGCTTTGGAAGGGATTTGAGTGGGAGAAGGAGGCAGGCGGTTGATATCACCTGATTTATTTTATCAGACGTTCCTCCTGGCTACTGGGGGGCTGGGAGACCAGGGACAAGGCTGGAGCAGGGACAGGGACAGCAGAGGAGGGGAGAGGGGAGTAGGAGGGTGGGAGGGCGATGGTGAGAAGGGAGTGGTTGAGAGAGAGAATGGATGGGGCTGGGTGAGGGAGTTCAGGGAGTGCATCTGGGCAGAAGAGAGGTGGTATGTTCATTCAAACGGAGTAGCCAGGGAGAGTTGGGTGAAACAGCTACTGAGCAGTGGGCAGGTTTGGGGAAAACGAGGGAAGGTGTAGTACCCCAGGGCTAGCAGCAGAGGGAGCAGTTGCCATACCTGGGCTAGAAGGGGTGAGCAGAGGCATCCGAGGCTGCAGAGATCTGGGTACCTGGGTCTGTAGAGTAGAAGAGTACAGGCATCGCCAATCTGCACTAGGGATGGCAGGGCGCCGGAAGAGTAAGCACCTCGACCTCATTCTGCTCCCACCTGCTAGTCTCCTGCCACTTCCTCCCACCGGCCGCACCCAACCTGAAGTCCAAGGTAAGACAATAGGCCCACGGCATGGTGGCTCACGCCTGTAATCCCAGCACTTTGGGAAGCCAAAGCGGGAGGGTCACTTGAGCCTAGGAATTCAAGACCAGCCTGGACAACATAGCGAGTCCCCATGTCTCCAGAAACTTTAAAAGTTAGCCAAGCGTGGTGGCATGTGCCTGTAGTCCCAGATACTCAGGAGGCTGAGGCAAGAGGATCGCTTCAGCCCAGGAGGTCGAGGCTGCCGTAAGCTATGACTGCACCACTGCTCTCCAGCCTGAGTGACAGAGAAAGACCCTGTCTTCCCCCTACCAAAAAAAAAAATCGACCTTTGGCTTTAGGCCTTGATGAGAACTGGTTTGTGGAAGGTGTAGTGGCAGAAGGTGCACTGATCTGCAGTGGGAGGTGGGGAAACTGAGTCAGGGCATGTAGAGCACTCTTTGGAGAGCCCCGATGTGAGGAGGGGAGGTTGCTGGAGGAGCAGTAGGGCACTGCTTACAGGGGCACAGGAGAGCAAGGGAGGCCTGTGCTAACAGCAGCTGGCAGTGATGGGGACCCCCCCCAGCATGATCTCCTTAAACCCATCGCCAGTTCTATACATCACCCCACTCCACGGAAGAGGAAACTAAGGCTCAGAGAGGTGAAGCAACGTGCCCAAAGTTTCACAGGGAGAAGGGCAAAGATGGGACAGGACGAGGTCCACAATGTAGAATGGGACAAGCGACACCTTCAACTTTTTTTTTTTTTAGATGGAGTTTCGCTCCTTTTGCCTAGGCACAATCTCGGCTCACTGCAACCTCCACCTCCCGGGTTCAAACGATTCTCCTGCCTCAGCCTCCCAAGTAGCTGGGATTACAGGCACCCGCCACCACACCTGGCCAATTGTTGTATTTTTAGTAGAGACGGGTTTTACCACGTTGCCCAGGCTGTTCTCGAACTCCTTTGAACTCCTTACCTCGGGTAATCCACCCACCTCGGCCTCCCAAACTGCTGGGATTACAGGTGTGAACCATCGTGCCAGGTCTGGGACACCTTCATCTTAACAAATGCAAACAAAGAAAGGGGGCGTAGAATCTGGGCGCAGGAAGATGAGTAAGGTCTCAGCTTCAAAGAGGGACACATTGAGAGCTTGGGGCTTGGAAAACATGAGGACTTTCACACCTGTCCCGTCACCTCACCCCGAAGGTCATGATTCTCACCTGGATGCAAAGAGCTCCATGGGGTCAGCTTGGGAGTGATTGACATTGTCCTGGGAGGCAGCATAGTGTAGCGGCCGACCTTCTCTGTGCCTCAGTTCCCTCATCTGGAAAATGAGTGACAATGATGCTAACAGTACCTATGTCACAGGGTTGTCGTGAGGATTGAATGTATATTAGCCTCACAGGCTGGGTGTGGTGGCTCATGCCTGTAATCCCAGCACTTTGGGAGGCCAAGGCGGGAGGATTGTTTGAGCCCAGAAGTTTGAGACCAGCCTGGGCAACACAGTGAGACCCCATCTCTACTAAAAATAAAAATTATCTAGGCATCGTGGTGCACACCTGTAGTCCTAGCTGCTCCAGAGCCTGGGCTGGGAGGATCACTTGAGCCCAGAAGGTTGAGGCTGCAGTGAGTCACAATCATGCCACTGCACTGCAGCCTAGGTGACAGAGTTAGACCCTGTCTCAAAAAACAAACAAATGAACAAAACCCAAGCAAAACCCAAAAGTCATCTGGAGGCAGAACTCCTTCTTCCTGGAGGGACCTCAGTCTTTTTTTTTTTTTTGAGACAGAGTCTCGCTGTCACCCAGGCTGGAGTGCAGTGGCGCGATCTCGGCTCACTGCAAGCTCCGCCTCCCGGGTTCACGCCATTCTCCTGCCTCAGCCTCCTGAGTAGTTGGGACTACAGGCGCCCACCACCACGCCCGGCTAATTTTTGTATTTTTAGTAGAGACGGGGTTTCACCATGTTAGCCAGGATGGTCTCGATCTCCTGACCTCGTGATCCGCCCGCCTCGGCCTCCCAAAGTGCTGGGATTACAGGCGTGAGCCACTGCACCCGGCCCGGGACCTCAGTCTTAAGGCCTTCAACTGATTGGATAAGGCCCACCCACACAATCTGCTTCACTTAAAGTCAACCGATATTAAATGTTAATCTCATTTTTTTTTTTTTTTTGAGATGGAGTCTGGCTCTGTCGCCCAGGCTGGTGTGCAGTGGCGTGATCTCAGCTCACTGCAGGCTCTGCCTCCTGGGTTCACGCCATTCTCCTGGCTCAGCCTCCCGAGTAGCTGGGACTGCAGGCGCCCACCACCACGCCTGGCTAATTTTTTGTATTTTTAGTAGAGACGGGGTTTCACCACATTAGCCGGGATTGTTTCGAACTCCTGACCTTGTGATCCACCCACCTTGGCCTCCCAAAGTGAGCCACCACGCCCGGCCGTTAATCTCATTTTTAAAATACCTTTACAATGGCTGGGCGTGGTAGCTCATACCTGTAGTCCCAGATATTCAGGAGGCTGAGGTGGGAGAATTGCTTGAACCCGGGAGGCAGAGGTTGCAGTGCGCCAAGATTGCACCACTGCACTCCAGCCCGGGCAACAGAGCAAGACCCTGTCTCAAACACACACACACACACACACACACACACACACACACACACACACACCCCTTCACAGCAACATCTAGGCTGATGCCTGAACTTGAGGGCAGCACAGGCTAGCCACGTGGACGCATATGATTCACCACAACAAGAGGTCCCTCTTTTCCCTTTGCTTCCTGTCTGCCCATCCATCATGTCCCCGCTGGCCACCGTCTTAGGCTGAGCACCAATAGAAGCCAGCCCATAGCAAGGATGGGAGGGAAATAGTTTATTTGCGAGGTGATTCCGGGAGGCACTGGAGGGAGATGGGAAAGAAAACCATTAAAGGTGGTGTTGAAGGCTGGGCACGGTGGCTCATGCCTGTAATCCCAGCACTTTGGGAGGCCAAGGTGGGCGGATCACCTGAGCTCAGGAGTTCAAGACCAGCCTGGCCAACGTGGTGAAACTCTGTGTCTACTGAAAATACAAAAATTAGCCAGGCACGGTGGCAGGCGTCTATAATCCCAACTACTCGGGAGGCTGAGGCAGGAGGATCACTTGAACCCAGGAGGCAGAGTCTGCAGTGAGCCGAGATCACACCACTGCACTCCAGCCTGGGTGACAGAGCGAGACTCCATCTCAAATAAATAAATAAATAAATAAATAAAGGCAGTGTTGAATGAGCAGGTCACCCTGTGGACAGTGAGGTCTCCATCCTGCTGGGGACCTCTCAGGGAACTCTGGAGTTGCCCCACCTGAAGACTTGGGGTTATATATCCACTAACTCCTGTCTGATGGTGGCCCAGGACTCCTTTAGGGGTGCTGACTTCCAGCGCTTCCCATGCTGGTCTGGAAAGCATTCAGGGAAGGGTCGCAGGTGCTAGTGTGAGAGATGCTGTTGGGTCCTAGGTGGTATGAGTGGGTCAGAGACAGCCTCTGCTATGATTACTTCCCAGAACAGGGGTCTCACTACCTCCCTCTTCCAGTAAGGCAATGCGTGGCCACCAGCACAGCACTGACTGTGCCCAGGTTGCCCTCTCTCCTGTCCTGATGCCCCCAGCTCCCTCCTCGGCCTCTCCCAGGGAATTGGGAAGGGCTGGTACCTGGCACCTCCTCCACGTTCTGCCTCTCCCTGAGGACTGAAATCAGACACTAGGGAGGACTTCCAGGCACACATGGCCAAGGGAGAGAGGGATGGGGCTGCAGGCTTCAGTGCCTCCCAAGGTACCTCCTCCCTCTCTCCTTCTCGCCACATTTGCCTCCCGTTCCCTGCCTGCTCCCTGCAATTCTCTCCCTGGGAAGTGCAGGGAAGGGAATGTCATGGGTGGTGGATTGAAAGGGGTGGGTGGAGTCAGTAGAGGGGGAACACCGACGGTGGAGGCGGTGGAAAAGGGGCACAAAAAGAGGAGGGGAAGTTGGAGAGGGAGCAAAGAGCCAAGAACAAAACACAGGGGCCGGAGAGGCAGCAGAGACAGAGATACAGACAGGATGCAGAGAAGATGCAGACGGAGGTAGCCCAGAGACTCAGAACACAGCGCCAGGGAGGGGGGCGAGGTGGGGAGCGGGGCGGGGCGGGGGTCCCAGGGCGCCATGGCAAGCCTCTCACCCCGTTCCCAGCACACAAAGCCAGTGAGGCCAACGCTGAGGGTACTCTCAGAGACCAGAGATTAAAAAGGCACGGCTGGGCCGACAGAGCCCGTGGCAGACAGAGGGACATGGAGAGATGGGGAGAGAGACACACAGAGACAGAGGGAGAGACCGAGAGAGATGGAGAGACACAGAGAGATGGAGAGACAGAGAGAGAGAGACAGAGAGAAATGGAGAGACAGAGAGA
>NW_026654009.1:7898-10123 GCF_009828535.3 Hylobates moloch | reverse complement strand
CACTCTATTCCTCTCCACTCCACTCCACTCGACTCCACTCCACTCCACTCCATTCCATTCCATTCCATTCAACTCCATTCCACTTTACTCCACTCAACTTCACTGCACTCCATTCCATTCCAATCTTTTCCACTCCACTCCACTGCACTCCATGCAACTGTACTCCAATCCCTTCCACTCTAGTTCATTACACACCACTCCACTCCACAACTCTCCATTCCATTCCATCCCATTCCATTCAACTCTATTCCGCCCGCTCCACTCCCGTCCACTCCAAAACATTCCATTCCAGTCCATTCCATTCCACTCTTTTCCACTCCATTCCTTTCTTTTGACAGGATCTCACTCTGTCACCCAGGCTGCAGTTCAGTGGTAAAATCCCAGTTAACATTCCATTTGAGCATTCAATTCCCTTTCATTCAATTCCCTTCCATTCCATTCCATTCCATTCCATTCCACTCCACTCCACTCCATTCCAGTCCTCTCCACTCCACTCTATTCGATTCCATCCCATTCCAATCCATTCCAATCATCTGCACTCCAGTCCACTCTAATCCACTTCAGTCCACACCACTCCACTCCACTCATCTCCTCTCCATTCCATTCCATCCCAGTCCATTCTGCTCCATTCCACTCCACTCCAACCCTCTCCACCCCAATCCGCTCCTCTCTATGCCACTCCACTCCATTCCACTGCGTTCCATTCCATTCCACTTCTTTCCTTTCCATTCCTGTCTTTCAACAAGTTCTCACTCTTTCACCCAGAATGGAGTGCAGTGGCACAACTCAGCTCACATTTCTTTTCACCATTCCATTCCATTCCATTCCATTCCATTCCATTCCATTCATCTATTCCATTCATTTCCATTCCATTTGATTCCACTACACTCTACTTCATTCCACTCTACTACATTCCATTCCATTCCACTCCATTCTGTCCCATTCCATTCCACTCCATTCTGTTCCATTCCATTCCATTCCATTCCATTCCATTCCATTCCGTTCCGTTCCATTCCATTACATTCCATTGCATTCCAATGCATTCCATTCCATTGCATTATATTACATCACATCACATCACATCACATCACATCACATCACATCACATCACATCACATCACATCACATCACATCACATCATCACATCACATCACATCACATCATCACATTACATTACATTACACTCCATTCCATTACACTTCCTTCTTTGAATAGTATCTCACTTGCTCACGCAGGCTGGATTGCAGTGGCACAATGTCAACTCACATTGCAATTCACCATTCCATTCCACTCCACTCCACTCCAATGCATTATATTCCATTCCACTCCACTCCACTCCACTCCCTTCCATCCATTCCATTCCATTCCTTTCCTTTCCATTCCTTCCCATTCCATTCCACTCCACCACAATCCACTCCACTCCACTCACATCCACTCTACGCTACTCCATTTTTCCTTTCCATTCCATTCCAATTTATGACATTCCTTTCCTTTCTTTTGATAGGTTCTCACTCTGTCACTCATGCTGGGGTGTATGGCACATTCTTAGCTCACATTTAATTTCACTGTTCCATTCCATTCCATTCCACTCCACTCCACTCCATTCCTTTCCATTACATCTTATTCCATTCCACTCCATTCTCCTCCACTCCATTCCTTTCCATTACATCTCATTCCATTCCACTCCATTGTCCTCCACTCCACTCCATTCCAGTAGACTCCATTCCACTCCATTCAACTCCACTGCCCTCCACTCCTTTGCATTCCATCCCATTTGATTCCTATCCAGTTGACTTCACTCCACTCCAATCCACTTCACTCCTCTTCACTCCATTCCATTCTGTCCCATCCCATCCCAGTCCTTTCCACTCCATTTCATTGCATTCCATTCCACTCCATTCCACTCCAATCCACTCCACTCCACTCCAGTATAATCCACCCCTTTCTATTCAACTCCAGTCCATTTCATTCCATCCCATTCCATTCCACCCCACTCCACTCCCCTCCACCCCACTGAACTCCATTCCACTCCAATCCGTTCCATTCCATTGCATTCCACTCCAATCCATTCCATTCCTTTCTTCTGACAGGATCTCAATCTGTCACCCAAGCTGGAGTGCAGTTGCATAATCTCAGCTCACATTACATTTCACCAATACAATCGATTCCATTCCATTCCATTCCATTCCATTCCATTCCATTCCATTCCATTCCATTCCATTCCA
>NW_026654009.1:6892-7888 GCF_009828535.3 Hylobates moloch | reverse complement strand
CATTCCATTCCATTCCATTCCATTCCATTCCATTCCATTCCATTCCACTCAACTTCACTTCTCTCCTTTTTTTTTTATTCTTTTTCTGTAACACTGGATTTGATTCTTTAATAATTTTTTTTATTTATTTGTTTATTTATTTATTTTTTTTATTATACTTTAGGTTTTAGGGTACATGTGCACAATGTGCAGGTTTGTTACATATGTATCCCTGTGCCATGTTGATTTCCTGCACCCATTAGCTCGTCATTTAGCATTAGGTATATCTCCTAATGCTGTCCCCGCCCCCCCCACCCCCCACCCCACAACAGTACCCGGAATGTGATGTTCCCCTTCCTGTGTCCATGAGTTCTCATTGTTCAATTCCCACCTATGAGTGAGAACATGCGGTGTTTGGTTTTTTGTCCTTGCGATAGTTTACTGAGAATGATGTTTTCCAGTTTCATCCATGTCCCTACAAAGGACACGAACTCATCATTTTTTATGGCTGCATAGTATTCCATGGTGTATATGTGCCACATTTTCTTAATCCAGTCTATTGTTGTTGGACATTTGGGTTGGTTCCACAGTGAGATACCATCTCACGCCAGTTAGAATGGCCATCATTAAAAAATCAGGAAACAACAGGTGCTGGAGAGGATGTGGAGAAATAGGAACACTTTTACACTGTTGGTGGGACTGTAAACTAGTTCAACCATTGTGGAAGTCAGTGTGGCGATTCCTCAGGGATCTAGAACTAGAAATACCATTTGACCCAGCCATCCCATTACTGGGTATATACCCAAAGGAGTATAAATCATGCTGCTATAAAGACACATGCACACGTATGTTTATTGCGGCACTATTCACAATAGCAAAGATTTGGAACCAACCCACTTCTCTCCTTTACATTCCAATGCACTGCACTCCACTCCACTCCACTCCACTCCAATCGACTTTACTCCATTCAATTCCATTCCATTCCATTCCATTCCATTCCATTCCATTCCATTCCAT
>NW_026654009.1:5197-6882 GCF_009828535.3 Hylobates moloch | reverse complement strand
ATTCCATTCCATTCCATTCCATTCCATTCCATTCCATTCCATTCCATTCCATTCCATCCTTTCGAAAGGATCTCATTCTGCTAACCAGGATGGAGTGCAGTGGCACTATCTCAGTTCACATTTTACTCCACCATTCCATTCCATTCCATTTCTTTCTACTCCAGTCCACTCCATTCCACTACACTCGATTCCATTCTAGTCTATTTCTTTCCACTCCATTTCACTCCATTCCATTCCACTTCAGTCCACTCCACTCCAATCAAACCAATTCCATTCCATTCCATCCCATTCAATTCCACTCCATTCCACTCCACTCCACTGAACTCCACTCCACTCCACTCAATTCAATTCTGTTCCATTCCATTCTACTCCATTCCATTCCATTTCTTTCTTTTGAAGGTATCTCACTCTTTCTCCTAGGCTGGAGTGCAGTGGCACAATCTCAGCTCAAATTTCATTTCACCATTCCATTACATCCCTTCAACTCCTCACCACTACAGTATTATCCACTTCACTCCACTCCATTCCATTTCATTCCACTCCATTTGACTGCACTCCATTCTACTTCATTCCATTCCATTCCATAATATTCCATCCCTATCCATTCCACTGAATTCCACTCCACTCCTCTCCACTCTACTCTACTCCATTCCATTCCATTTCATCACATTAAATTACACTCCATTCCACTCCAATCCACTCACTACACTCCATTGCTTTCCAGCCCATTCCATTCCACCCCATTCCACTCCACTCCTCTCCACTCCACTACACTCCACTCCATTCCTTTCCATTCCATTCCTCTCCACTGGATTCCATTTCTTTCTTTCCAGAGGTTCTCACTCTGTCACCCAGGCTGAAGTGCAGTTGGTCAATTTCAGCTCACATTTCATTTCACCATTCCATTCCATGCCATTCCATTCCATTCCACTCCTCTAAACGCCCATCCAGTCCTGTCCACTCCATTCCAGTGCACTCCACTCCATTCCACTCCTCTCCATTCCACTACACTCCATTCTATTTTATCCCATTCCACTCTCCTCCATTCCTCTCCTCTCCGATCCTCTCCACTCCATTCCATCCCATTCCATTCCACTCCACACCACTCCACTCCAATCCACTCCATTTCCGTCCATTCTGACCCATTCCATTCCACTACATTCCACTTTGCTCCACTCCACTCCTCTCTCCTCCTCTCCACTACATTCAATTCCATTCCATTAAATTACTTTACATTGCATTCCTTTCCTTTGACACAATCTCACTCTGTCACCCAGGCTGGAGTGCATTGGCACAATCTCAGCTCACAATTCATTTCACCATTCCATTATATTCCCTTCCACTACTCTCCACTCCATTCCGATCCTCTCCACTCCACTCCATTCCTTTCCAATCCATTCCACCAATCCATTCCACTCCCCTCCACTTCATTCCTCTCCATTCCATCACATTCCATGCCTCTGCTTTCCACTCCACACCACTCCACTCCACTCAACTCCAGTGCTTTCCATTCCATTCAGTTCCACTCCATGCCATCACATTTCTCTCTTTCCACAGGATTTCACTCTGTCACCCATGCTGGAGTGCACTGGTACAATCTCAGCACACATTTAATTTCACCATTCCGTTCCATTCCAATCCATTCCATTCCATTCCATTCCATTCCATTCCATTCCATTCCATTC
>NW_026654009.1:2650-5187 GCF_009828535.3 Hylobates moloch | reverse complement strand
TCCATTCCATTCCATTCCATTCCATTCCATTCCATTCCATTCCATTCCATTCCATTCCATTCCATTCTATTCCAGTGAACTTCACTCCACTCCAATCTAGTCCACTGCACTCCATTCCACTCCACTCCAGTCCAGTCCTCTATACTCCATTCCACTCCTCTATACTCCATTCCACTCCTCTCCATTACATTCTATTCCATTCCACTACACTCCATTACACTCGACTCCACTCCACTCCATTCCATCCCATTCTATTGCAATACATTCCACTTTACTCCAATCCACTCCACTCCACTCCATTACATTCCATCCCATTCCATTCTACTCCTTTCCACTCAAATCCACTCCATCCCAATCCTCTCCTTTTCTTTCCATTCCAACCTATTCCATTCCACTACATTCCACTTCACTCCACTCCTCTCCACTGCAATCTCCTCCACTCCACTCAACTCCATTTATTTCCATTCTATTCCATTCCATTCCTTTCCTTCGACAAGATCTCACTCTGTCACCCAGGCTGGAGTGCAGTGGCACAATCTCAGCTCACATTTCATTTCAGAATTCCATTCCATTCCACTTCATTTCATTCCATTCCATTCCACTCAACTATACTCAATTCCACTCCATTCCACTCCACTTCACTGCACTCCATTCTATCCCATTCCATTCTACTCCACTCCACTCTATTCCACTCCACTGCACTCCAATCAATTCCATTCCATTCCATTCCACTCCTTCCCACTCCAATCCATCCCACTCCACTCCACTAAATCCCATTACATCCCATTCCATTCCACTCCATTCCACTCCTCTCCACTCCACTTCACTCCTCTCCACTCCATTCCATTCCATTCCAGTCCATCCCATTACGTCCCACAACAATCAACTCCACTCCCCTCCACTCCACGCCACTACATTCATTTCAATTACATTATGTTCCAGTCCATCCCATGCCATTTCACTCTACTACACTATGTTCCACTCCACTCCACTCCTTTCCATCTCATTCCAATCCCCTCCATTTCACTCCACTGCAGTCCAGTCCACTCCAGTCCATTCATTTCCATTCCATTCAATTAGATTATATTCTTCTCCATTCCAACCCATTCCACTGCATTCCACTCCAATCCACTCCATTCCACTCCTCTCCATTCCATTCACATCAATTCCACTACATTCCATTCCATTCCTTCCTATCGACAGCATCTCACTCTATCACCCAGGCTGGAGTGCAGTTGCAGAATCTCTGCTCATATTTCAGTTCACGATTCCATTCCATTCCATTAAATTCCATTTCACTCCACTCAACTCCACTCCACTCCACTCCACAGAACTGCAATGCAATCCTCTCCATTCCATTCCATTCCATTCCATTCCACTCCATTCCACTCCACTCCACTCTGTTCCACTCCACTCCATCCCACTCCATTCCATTCCATCCCATTCTTCTCCACTCCACTCCACTCCACTACATTCCATCCCATTAAATTCCACTCCATTCCATTCCGTTCCATAACACTCCACTCCACTCTACTCAATCCCATTTAGTCGCAGCCTTCCCACCCCATTCTGCTCCACTCTACTCCACTTCACTCCACTCCACTCTATTCCTTTCCAATGCATTGCATTCCATTGCACTCCATTCCACTCCAGTCCACTCCACTCCACTCCCTTCCATTCCACCCTATTCCATTCCACTCAAATCCACACCACTCCACTCCCTTCCATTCCACCCTATTCCATTCCACTCAATTCCACACCACTCCACTCCACTCCTTTCCCTTCCATTCCATATTCTATTGCACTCCACTCCACTCCACGCAACTCCACTACACTACACTCCTTTTCAGTCCACTCCATTCCACTCAATTCCACTCCACAACCCTTCATTCCATTCCATCCCTTTGCATTCCTGTCCAATCCATTCCACTCAACTCCACTGTAATCCACTCCACTCCAATACATTCTATTCCATCCCATTCCATTTGAATCCATTCCATTCTACTCCACTCTACTACACTCTGTTCCACTCTGCTCCACACCAGTCCACTCCATTCTTTTCTATTCCATCCCATTCCACTACATTCCAATCTGCACCACTCTATACCATTCCATCCCATTCCATTCAAATCCTTTCCACTCAACTCCATTCCACTCCGCTGCAGTCCATTCCATTCCACTACACTCCATTCCATTCCAATATACATGATTCCAGTCCACTGCACTCCACTCTAGTCCATTCCAACTCAGTCCACTCCATTCCACTCTACTGCATTCCACTCCAGTAAATTCCACTCCACTCCACTCCATTCCACTCCTCTCCACTCCACTCCTTACCACTCCATTCCACTCCATTCTACTCCACTCCACCCCTCTCCACTCCAATCCATTCCACTCCACTACACTCAACTCAAATCCACACCACTCCGCTCCATTCCTCTCTCCTCCATTCAACTCCACTCCACTTCACTCCATTCCACTCTAATTCAATCCATTCCATTCCATTCCATTCCATTCCATTCCATTCCATTCCATTC
>NW_026654009.1:0-2640 GCF_009828535.3 Hylobates moloch | reverse complement strand
TTCCATTCCATTCCATTCCATTCCATTCCATTCCATTCCATTCCATTACACTCCATTCTACTCCACGTCTCTCCACTCCACTGAACTCCGTTAAAATCCACTTCAATCCACTCCCCTCCTTTCCAATCCAGTCCATTCCACTCCACACTACTCCATTACATTCCCTTTCATTCCATTCCACGCCAATCCACTTCACTCCACTCCACTCCCTCCATTCCATTCCATCCCATTGCATTTGACTCCATTCTACTCCACTCCACTCTACTCCACTCCACTCCAATCCTCTCTGTTCCATTCCATTCCACTCCTTTCCATTCGATTCCATTCCACTCCGTTCCATTCCATTCCTTTTTTCAACAGGATCTCACTGTGTCACACAGGCTGGAGTGCAGTGGCACAATCCGAGCTCACATTTCATTTCACCTTTCCATTGCATTCCATTTAATTCCTTTCAACTACATTCCATTCCATTCTATTCCATTCCACTCCACTCCACTTCACTCAATTCCATTACATACCATTCCACTTCTTTCCACTCCAAACCAGTCTGCTCCACTCCCCTCCACTCCACTCCATACCATTCCATTGCATTACTTTCGATTCTACTGCACTCCACCCCACTCCACTCCTCTCCGTTCCAATCCATTCCATTCCATTTCATTCCTTTCTTTCAACAGGATCACACTCTGTCACCCAGGCTGTAGTTCAGTGGGATAATCTCAGCTCAAATTTCGTTGCACCATTCCATTCAATTTCATTCCACTCCATTCCATTCCACTCCATGGCAATCCACTCCACTCCACTCCATGCCATTCTATTCCATTCCATTCCATTCCACCCCATTTCACTCCATTCCGGTTCTCTCTACTCCACTCCATCCAGTTCTATCCCATTGTATTCCACTCCATTCCTCTTCACTCCCCTCCTCTCCACCACAATCCATTCCACTCCGCTCCATTCCAATCCACACCATTCCACTCCACTCCACTCCCTGCCATTCCAATCAAATCCATTCCACTTAATTCTACTCCACTCCTCTCCTCTCCATTCCCTTCCATTTCATATTATATTCCATTCCACTCCACTCTGCTCCACGCAACTCCACTCCACTCCATTTCACTCCACTGCACACCACTCCATTCTACACCACTCCAGTCCTTTCCATCCCATTCCATTCCTCTCCAATCCAGTTCACTGCACTCCAGTGCAATCCACTCCATTCCAGTACATTCCATTCCGTCCCATTCCATTCAACTCCATTCCACTCCATTTGACTCCACTCCACTACAATCAACTCCACTCAGCTCCACTTCACTCCATTCCATTCCATTCCTCTCCATTCCATTCCAATCCATTAAATTCCACTAAATATCATTATATTCCTTTCTTTGGAAAGATCTCACTCTGAGATCCTTTCCATTCCATTACACTCCTTTCCACTGCACTCTACTCCACTCTACTCTAGTCCACTCCACCCCATTCTATTCACTTCCTTTCTTTCCAGAGTATCTCACTCTGACACCAAGTCTGGAATACAGTGCTAAAAGGTCAGCTCACATTTCATTTCCCCATTCCATTCCATTCCATTCCAATCCACTCCACTCAATTTCATTCCATTCCACTCCATTCCACTCCACTCCACTCCACTCCGCTCCAATACAGTCTACTCCATTCCATTCCATTGCATCCCACTCCATTCCACTCTACTCCATTCCATTCCAACTCATTCCACTCCATTCAATTCAATTCCTTTCATTCCATAGGATCTCACTGTGTCACCAAGCCTGGAGTGCAGTGGCACAATCTCATCTTACTTTTGAATTTACCATTCCATTCCATTCCTTTCCAATCGATTCATTGGCACTCCACTGCCCTCCAATTCACTTTGCACCACTCCATTCACTGCACTCCACTCTACTTCATTTCATTGTATTCAACTCCAGTACACTCCACTCCACCCCACTCCACTTCTTTCCGTTCTATTCCATTCCACTCCATTCTGTTACGTTACACTCTTTCGACAGTATCTCAGTCTGTCTCCCAGGTTGTGGTGCAATGGCGCAATCTCTGCTCACATTACAGTTCACGATTCCATTCCATTCCATTCCATTAAGTTCCATTTCATTCCACTCAACTCCACTCCACTCCACTGAACTGCAACGCAATCTACTCCATTCCATTCCATTCCACTCCATTCTACACCACTCCACTCTGTTCCGCTCCATTCCATTCCATTCCATCCCATTCTATTCCACTCCACTCCATTCCACTACACTACACTCCTTCCCATTAAATTCGACTCCATTCCATTCCGTTCCTTACCACTCCACTCTACTCTATCCCATTTAGTCGCATTCCTTCCCACTCCATTCCACTCCACTCCACTTCCCTTCTCTCCACTCCACTCTATTCCTTTCCAATGCATTCAATTACATTGCACTCCATTCCACTGCAGTCCACTCCACTCCACTACATTCTACTCCCCTCCAATCCACTCTATTCTATTCCATTCCTTTCTTTCGACAGTATCTCACTCTGTCACACAGGCTGGAGTGCAGTGGCACAACCTCAGCTCACATTTCATTTCACAATCCCATTCCATTCCATTCCATTCCATTCCATTCCATTCCATTCCATTCC
>NW_026654008.1:0-10123 GCF_009828535.3 Hylobates moloch | reverse complement strand
TTGAGACGGAGTCTCGCTCTGTCGCCCAGGCTGGAGTGCAGTGGCGCAATCTCGGCTCACTGCAAGCTCCGCCTCCCGGGTTCACGCCATTCTCCTGCCTCAGCCTCTCCGAGTAGCTGGGACTACAGGCGCCCGCCACCACGCCCGGCTAATTTTTTGTGTTTTTAGTAGAGATGGGGTTTCACCGTGGTCTCGATCTCCTGACCTCGTGATCCGCCCGCCTCGGCCTCCCACAGTGCTGGGATTACAAGCGTGAGCCACCGCGCCCGGCCTGAACCTTACTTTTGATTGAGCAGTTCGGAAACACTCTTTCTGTGGAAACTGCAAGTGGACCTTCAGAGAGCTACGGGGCCTAGAATGAAAAAAGGAATATCTTGAAATGAAAACCACACAGAAGCACTCTGTGAGACTTCTTTCTGTTCTGTGCATTCAACTAACAGAGATGAACCTTACTTTTGGTAGAGCAGTTCTGAAACTGTCTTTCTGGAGAAACTGCAAGTGGACATGCGGACCTCAAAGGGGCCTATAGTGGAATAAGGAATATCTTCAAATAAAAACTACACAGAAGCACTCTGTGAAACTTCTTTCTCTTCTATGCATTCAACTAACAGAGTTGTACCTTACTTCTGATAGAGCAGTTCTCAAACACTCCTTCTGTAGAAATCGCAAGTGGACATACAGAGTGCTAAGGGACCTATAGTGGAAAAAGGAATATCTTCAAATAAAAACTACACAGAAGCATTCTGTGAAACTCTTTTCTGTTCTGTTAATTCATCTAACAGAGTTGAACATTATTTTTGATGCAGCAGTTCTGAAACACTCCTTCTGTAAAAACTGCAGGTGGATATTCCAAGGGCTATGGGGTCTATACTGGAAAAAGGAATATCTTAAAATAAAAAGTACACAGAAGCATTCTGTGAAACTTCTTTCTGTTCTGTGCATTCAACTAACAGGGATTAACATTACTTTTGAACGAGGAGTTCTGAAACACTCTTCCTGTAGAAAATGCAAGTGCACATTCGGAGCGCTAAGGGGCCTATAGTGGAAAAAGGAATGTCTTCAAATAAAAACTACACAGAAGCATTCTGTGAAACTACGTACTGTTATGTGCATTCAACTCACAGAGTTGAAGCATACTTTTGATTTAGCAGTTCTGAAACACTCTTTCTGCAGAAACTGCATGTAGAAATTCGGATCGCTATATGGCATATAGTGGAAAAAGCAATGTCTTCAAAAAAAACTACACAGAAGCATTCTGTGAAACTTCTTTCTCTTCTGTGCATTCTTCTAACAGAGTTGAACCTTACTTTTGGTTGAGCAGTTGTGAAACACTCTTTATGTAGAAACTGCAAGTGGACTTTCGGAGCACTAAGGGGCCAAGAGTGGAAAAAGTATTATCTTCAAATAAAAACTACGCAGAAGCATTCTGTGAGACAACTTTCTGTTCTGTGCATTCAACTAACAGAGTTGAACATTACTTTTGGGAGAGCAGTTCTGAAACTCTCTTTCTGTACAAACTGCAAGTGGACATGCAGAACGCAACGGGGCCTATAGTGGAAAATGGTAAAATACACACAGAACATTCTGTGAAACTCCTTTCTGTTCTGTGAATTCACCTAAGAGAGTTGAAATCTGAAACACTCTTTCTGTAAAAACTGCAGGTGGATATACCAAGGGCTAAGGGCTCTATACTGGAAAAAGGAATATCTTAAAATAAAAACTACACAGAAGCATTTTGTGAAACTTCTTTCTGTTCGGTGCACTCAACTAACAGGGTTGAACTTCACTTTTGATGGAGAAGTTCTGAAACACTCTTTCTGTGGAAAATGCAAGTGGACATTCGGAGGGCTAAGAGGCCTATCGTGGAAAAAGGAATGACTTCAAATAAAAACTACACAGAAGCATTCTGTGAAAGTTCTTTCTCTTCTGTGCATTCTACTAACAGAGTTGAACCTTACGTTTGATTGAGCAGTTCTGAAGCACTCTTTGTGTAGAAACTGCAAGTGGACATTCAGAGCGCTAAGGGGCCTAGAGTGGAAAAAGGATTATCTTCAAATAAAAACTACGCAGAAGCGTTCTGTGAGACAACTTTCTGTTCTGTGCATTCAACTAACAGAGTTGAACATTACTTTTGGGAGAGCAGTTCTGAAACTCTCTTTCTGTAGAAAATGCAAGTGGACATGCGAAGCGCAGAGGGGCCTATAGTGGAAAAAGGATTATCTTCAAACAAAAACTACACAGAAGCATTCTGTGAAATTTCTTTCTGTTCTATGCATTCAACTAACAGAGTTGAACTTTACTTTTGATTGAGCAGTTCTGAAACACTCTTTCTGTAGACATTGCAATTGGACATACGGAGTGCTAAGGGAACTATAGTGGAAAAAGGAATATCTTCAAATTAAAAGTACATAGAAGCATTCTGTGAAACTCCTTTCGGCTCTGTGAATTCAACTAACAGAGGTGAACATTATGTTTGATTGAGCAGTTCTGAAACACTCTTTCTGTAAAAACTGCAGGTGGATATTCCGAGCGCTAAGGGGTCTATACTGGAAAAAGGACTATCTTAAAATAAAAACTACACAGAAGCATTCTGTGAAACTCCTTTCTGTTCTGTGCATTCAACTAAAAGTGTTGAAACTTACTTTTGATTGAGCAGTTCTGAAACACTCTTGCTGTACAAACTGCAAGTGGATATGCAGAGCGCAAAGGGGCCTATCGTTGAAAAAGGAATATCTTCTAATAAAAACTACACAGAAACATTCTGTGAAACTTCTTTCCGTTCTGTTCATTCAACTAACAGAGTTGAACCTTACTTTTGATTGAGCAGTTCTGAAACACTGTTTCTGTAGAAATTGCAAGGGGACATACAGAGTGCTAAGGGACCTATAGTGGAAAAAGTAATATCTTCAAATAAAACTACACAGAAGCATTCTGTGAAACTCCTTTCTGTTCTGTGAATTCATCTAACAGAGTTGAACATTATTTTTGATGGAGCAGTTCTGAAACACTCTTTCTGTAAAAACTGCAGGTGGATATTCCAAGGGCTAAGGGGTGTATTCTGCAAAAAGGAATATCTTAAAATAAAAACTACACAGAAGCATTCTGTGAAACTTCTTTCTGTTCTGTGCATTCAACTAACAGGGTTGAACTTCACTTTTGATGGAGAAGTTCTGAAACACTCTTTCTGTGGAAACTGCAAGTGGACATTCTGAGGGCTAAGGGGTCTAGAGTGGAAAAAGGAATATCTTCAAATAAAAACTACACAGAAGCATTCTGTGAGACAACATTCTTTTCTGTGCCTTCAACTAACACAGTTGAAACTTACTTTTGGTAGAGCAGTTCTGAAACTCTCTTTCTGTAGAAACTGCAAGTGTACATGCGGAGCGCAAAGAGGCCTATAGTGGAAAAAGGAATATCTTCAAATAAAAACTACACAGAAGCATTCTGTGAAATTTCTTTCTGTTCTATGCATTCAACTAACAGAGTTGAACGTTACTTTTGATTGAGCAGTTCTGAAACACTCTTTCTGTAGAAATTGCAAGGGGACAAACGGAGTGCTAAGGGACCTATAGTGGGAAAAGTTATATCTTCAAATAAAAACTACACCGAAGCGTTCTGTGAAACTTCTTCCTGTTCTATGCATTCAACTAACAGAGTTGAACTATACTTTTGATTGAGGAGTTCTGAAACACTCTTTCTGTAGAAATTGCAATTGGACATACGGAGTGCTAAGGGACTTATAGTCGAAAAAGGAATATCTTCAAATAAAAACTACTCAGAAGCATTCTGTGAAACTACGTACTGTTATGTCCATTCAACTCACAGAGTTGAAACATACTTTTGATTTAGCAGTTCTGAAACACTCTTTCTGCAGAAACTGCATGTGGAAATTTGGAACGATATGGGGCATATAGTGGAAAAAGTAATGTCTTCAAATAAAAACTACACAGAAGCATTCTGTGAAACTTCTTTCTCTTCTTTGCATTCTACTAACAGAGTTGAACCCTACTTTTTGTTGAGCAGTTGTGAAACACTCTTTCTGTAGAAATTGCAAGTGGACTTTCGGAGCACTAAGGGGCCAAGAGTGGAAAAAGGATTATCTTCAAATAAAAACTACGCAGAAGCATTCTGTGAGACAACTTTCTGTTCTGTGCATTCAACCAACAGAGTTGAACATTACTTTTGGGAGAGTAGTTCTGAAACTCTCTTTCTGTAGAAACTGCAAGTGGACATGCGGAACGCAAAGGGGCCTATAGTGGAAAAAGGAATATCTTCAAATAAAAACTACACAGAAGCATTCTGTGAAACTCCTTTCTGTTCTGTGAATTCATCTAACAGAGTTGAAAATTATTTTTGATGCAGCAGTTCTGAAACACTCTTTCTGTAAAAACTGCAGGTGGACGTACCAAGGGCTAAGGGGTCTATGCTGGAAAAAGGAATATCTTCAAATAAAAACTACACAGAAGCATTCTGTGAAACTTCTTTCTGTTCTGTGCACTCAACTAAAAGGGTTGAACTTCACTTTTGATGGAGAAATTCTGAAACACTCTTTCTGTGGAAAATGCAAGTGGACATTCGGAGGGCTAAGGGTCATATACTGGAAAAAGGTATGACTTCAAATAAAAACTACACAGAAGCATTCTGTGAAACTTCTTTCTCTTCTGTGCATTCTACTAACAGAGTTGAACCTTACTTTTGATTGAGCAGTTCTGAAGCACTCTTTGTGTACAAACTGCAAGTGGACTTTCAGAGCACTAAGGGGCCTAGAGTGGAAAAAGAATTATCTTCAAATAAAAACTACGCAGAAGCATTCTGTGAGACAACGTTCTGTTCCGTGCATTCAAATAACAGGGTTGAACATTACTTTTGGGAGAGTAGTTCTGAAACTCTCTTTCTGTAGAAAATGCAAGTGGACATGCGGAGCGCAGAAGGGCCTATAGTGGAAAAAGGATTATCTTCAAACAAAAACTACACAGAAGCATTCTGTGAAATTTCTTCCTGTTCTATGCATTCAACTAACAGAGTTGAACTTTACTTTTGATTGAGCAGTTCTGAAACACTCTTTCTGTAGAAATTGCAAGTGGAATACGGAGTGCTAGGGGACCTATAGTGGAAAAAGGAATATCCTTAAATAAAAACTACACAGAAGCATTCTGTGAAACACCTTTGTATTCCGTGAATTCAACTAACAGAGTTGAACCATACTTTTGATTGAGCAGTTCTGAAACACTGCTTCTGTAGAAACTGCAAGTGGGTATTCCGATCGCTAAGGGGTCTATAGTGGAAAAAGTAATATGTTCAAATAACAACTACGCAGAAACATTCTGTGAAACTCCTTTCTGTTCTGTGAATTCAACTAACAGAGTTGAACATTACTTTTGATTGAGCAATTCTGAAACACTCTTGCTGTAGAAACTGCAACTGGATATTCCGAGGGCCAAGGGGCCTATAGTGGAAAAAGGAATATCTTCAAATAAAAACTACACAGAAGCATTCTGTGAAACTTTTTTCTGTTCTATGCATTCAACTAACAGGGTTGAATCTTACTTTTGATAGAGCAGTTCTGTAACACACTTTCTGTAGAAATTGCAAGTGGATATACAGAGTGCTAAGGGACCTATAGTGGAAAAAGGAATATCTTCAAACAAAAACTACACAGAAGCATTCTGTGAAACTCCCTTCAGCTCTGTGAATTCAACTAACAGAGGTGAACATTATTTTTGATTCAGCAGTTCTGAAACACTCTTTCTTTAAAACCAGCAGGTGGATATTCCGAGCGCTAAGGTGTCTATACTGGAAAAAAGACTATCTTAAAATAAAAACTACACAGAAGCATTCTGTGAAACTTCTTTCTGTCTGTGCATTCAACTAACAGAGTTGAAACTTACAATTGATTGAGCAGTTCTGAAACCCTCTTGCTGTAGAAACTGCAAGTGGATATTCCGAGCGCAAAAGGGCGTATCGTGGAAAAAGGGATATCTTCAAATAAAAACTACACTGAAGCATTCTGTGAAAGTTCTTTCCATTCTGTGCATTCAACTAACAGACTTGAACCTTACTTTTGATTTAGCAGTTCTGAAACACACTTTCGGTAGAAATTGCAAGTGGACATACAGAGTGCTATGGGACCTATAGAGGAAAAAGGAATATCTTCAAATAAAAACTACACAGAAGCATTCTGTGGAACTCCTTTCTGTTCTGTGAATTCATCTAAAAAAGTTGAACATTGTTTTTGATGGAGGAGTTCTGAAACACTCTTTCTGTAAAAACTGCAGGTGGATATTCCAAGGGCTAAGGGGTCTATACTGGAAAAAGGAATATGTTCAAATAAAAATTACACAGAAGCATTTTGTGAAATTTCTTTCTTTTCTATGCATTCAACTAACAGAGTTGAACTTCAGTTTTGATGGAGAAGCTCTGAAACGCTCTTTCTGTGGAAACTGCAAGTGGACATACCGACTACTAAGGGACCTATAGTGGAAAAAGGAATATCTTCAAATAAAAACTACACAGAAGCATTCTGTGAAACTCCTTTCTGTTCTGTGAATTCAACTAACAGAGTTGAACTTCACTTTTGATGGAAAAGTTCTGAAACACTCTTTCTGTGAAAACTGCAAGTGGACATTCGGAGGGCTAAGGGGCCTATAGTGGAAAAAGGAATGTCTTCAAATAAAAACTACACAGAAGCATTCTGTGAAACTTCTTTCTCTTCTGTGCATTCTACTAACAGAGTTGAACCTTACTTTTTATTGAGCAGTTCTGAAACACTCTTTCTTTAGAAACTGCAAGATGACATTCGGAGTGCTAAAGGACCTATAGGGGAAATAGAAATATCTTCCAATAAAAACTACACAGAAGCATTCTGTAAAACTTCTTTCTGTTCTGTGCATTCAACTAACAGAGTTGAAACTTACTTTTGATTGAGAAGTTCTGAAACACTCTTGCTGTAGAAACTGCAAGTGGATAATCCGAGCGTAAAGGGACCTATAGTGGGAAAAGGATTATCTTCTAATAAAAACTACACAGAAGTATTCTGTGAAACTCCTTTCTGTTCTGTGAATTCATCTAACAGAGTTGAACATTATTTTTGATGGAGCAGTTCTGAAACACTCTTTCTGTAAAAACTGCACTTGGATATTCCAAGGGCTAAGGGGTCTATACTGGAAAAAGGACTATCTTAAAATAAAAAGTACACAGAAGCATTCTGTGAAACTTCTTTCTGTTCTGTGCATTCAACTAACAGGGATTATCATTATTTTTGAACGAGGAGTTCTGAAACACTCTTCCTGTAGAAAATGCAGGTGCACATTCTGAGCGCAAATGGGCCTACAGTGGAAAAAGGAATGTCTTCAAATAAAAACTACTCAGAAGCATTCTGTGAAACTACGTACTGTTATGTGCATTCAACTCACAGAGTTGAAACTTACTTTTGATTTAGCAGTTCTGAAACACTCTTTCTGCAGAAACTGCATGTGGAAATTCGGAACGCAATGTGGCATATAGTGGAAAAAGGAATGTCTTCTAATAAAAACTACACAGAAGCATTCTGTGAAACTTCGTTCTCTTCTGTGCATTCTACTAACAGAGTTGAACCTTACTTTTGATTCAGCAGTTGTGAAACACTCTTTCTGTAGAAACTGCAAGTGGATGGTCCGAGCGCTAAGGGGTCTATATGGAAAAGGAATATATTAAAATAAAAACTACACAGCAGCATTCTGTGAAACTTCTTTCTGTTCTATGCATGCAGCCAACAGAGTTGAACCTTACTATTCATTGAGCAGTTCTGAAACATTCTTTCTGTAGAAATTGCAAGTGGACATACAGAGTTCTAAGGGACCTGTAGTGGAAAAAGGAATATCTTCAAATAAAAACTACACAGAAACATTCTGTGAAACTCCTTTCTGTTCTGTGAATTCAACTAACAGAGTTGAACATTATTTTTGATGGAGCAGTTCTGAAACACTCTTTCTGTAAAAACTGCAGGTGGATATTCCGAGCGCCAAAGGGTCTATATTGGAAAAAGGACAATCTTAAAATAAAAACTACACAGAAGCATTCTGTGAAACTTCTTTTTGTTCTGTGCTTTCAACTAACAGAGTTGAACTTCACTTTTGATGGAGAAGTCCTGAAACACTCTTTCTGTGGAAACTGCAAGCGGACAATCAGAGGGCTAAAGGGCCTATAGTGGAAGAAGGAATGTCTTCAAATAAAAACTACACAGAAGCATTCTGTGAAAATTCTTTCCCTTCTGTGCATTCTACTAACAGAGTTGAACCTTAGTTTAGATTGAGCAGTTCTGAAACACTCTTTCTGTAGAAACTGCAAGTGGACATTTGGAGCGCTAAGGGGCCTAGAGTGGAAAAAGAAATATCTTCTAATAAAAACTACACAGAAGCATCCAGTGAAATTTTTTTCTGTTCTATGCATTCAACTAACAGAGTTGAATATTTCTTTTGATTGAACACTTCTGAAACACTCTTTCTGTAGAACTTGCAAGTGGACATACGGAGTGCTAAGGGACCTATAGTGGAAAAAGATATATATCTTCAAATAAAAACTACACAGAAGCATTCTGTGAAACTCCTTTCTGTTCTGTGAATTCAACTAACAGAGTTGAACTTCACTTTTGATGGAAAAGTTCGGAAACACTCTTTCTGTGGAAACTGCAAGTGGACATTAGGAGGGCTAACGGCCTACAGTGGAAAACGTAATGTCTTCAAATAAACACTACACAGAAGCATTCTGTGAAACTTCTTTCTCTTCTGTGCATTCTACTAACAGAGTTGAACCTTACTTTTGATTGAGCAGTTCTGAAACACTCTTTCAGTGGAAACTCCAAGTGGCTATTCGGAGGGCTAAAGGGCCTTTAAGGGAAAAAGGAATGTTTTCAAATAAAAACAACACAGAAGCATTCTGTGAAACTTCTTTCTCTTCTGTGCATTCAACTAACAGAGTTGAACTTTACTTTTGGTAGAGCAGTTCTGAAACACTCTTTCTGTAGAAACTGCAAGTGGACATGCGGAGCGCAACGGGGTATGTAGTGGAAAAAGGAATATCTTCAAATAAAAACTACACAGAAGCATTCTGTGAAATTTCTTTCTTTTCTATGCATTCAACTAACAGAGTTGAACATTACTTTTGATTGAGCACTTCTGCAACACTCTTTCTGTAGAAATTGCAAGTGGACATACCGACTGCTAAGGGACCTATAGTGGAAAAAGGAATATCTTCAAATAAAAACTACACAGAAGCATTGTGTGAAAGTCCTTTCTGTTCTGTGAATTCAACTAACAGAGTTGAACTTCACTTTTGATAGAAAAGTTCTGAAACACTCTTTCTGTGAAAACTGTAAGTGGACATTCGGAGGGCTAAGGGCCTATAGTGGAAAAAGGTATATCTTCAAATAAACACTACACAGAAGCATTCTGTGAAACTTCTTACTCTTCTGTGCATTCTACTAACAGAGTTGAACCTTACTTTTGATTGAGCAGTTCTGAAACACTCTTTCTGTTGAAACTGCAAGTGGACTTCCTGAGCGCTAAGGGGCCTAGAGTGGAAAAAGGAATATCTTCAAATAAAAACTACACAGAAGCATTCTGTGAGAGAACTTTCTTTTCTGTGCATTCTACCAACAGAGTTGATCCTTATTTTTGGTAGAGTAGTTCTGAAACTCTCTTTCTGTAGAAATCGCAAGTGGACATACAGAGTGCTAAGGGACGTACGGTGGAAAAAGGAATAATCTTCAAATAAAAACTACACAGAATCATTCTGTGAAACTCCTTTCTGTTCTGTTAATTCATCTAACAGAGTTGAACATTATTTTTGATGGAGCAGTTCTGAAACACTGTTTGTGTAAAAACTGCAGGTGGATATTGCAAGGGCTAAGGGTTCTATACTGGAAAAAGGTCTACCTTAAAATAAAAATTACACAGAAGCATTCTTTGAAACTTCTTTCTGTTCTGTGCATTCAACTAACAGGGATTAACATTACTTTTGAACGAGGAGTGGAATGGAAAGGAGTGGACTAGAGTACAGTTTAGAGGAATGGAGTAGACAGGAACGGAGTGGAGTGGAGAGGAATGGAGTGGAATGGAATCGAAAGGAATGGAATGGAATGTAGTGG